>NW_008703839.1:3242868-3300368 GCF_000326865.2 Helobdella robusta
CCATTTTGCGACAATACCTTTTAGCTATTTTGCATTCTTCATCATACCATGGAGCAGTAACATCACATCTATATTCAACGATATGAAGAGGTGCAATTTTGTCTGCAAGCCTTTTAAGTTCTTCGTTTAAATTATCAAATTCAATATCAATATCATTACTTTGGCAAGGTTTCGATAACAACGAGTTTTTGACATACATAAACAGATCATCTTCATTTATACGTCTCCAGGATCTAACCAATTTACGAACCTTTTTAGGACATCTGCGCATCAGTGGTAGTCCGGCATGTATCAAACAGTGGTCAGAATGAATGTCAGTGGGAAAAATTCTAATGTTTGTGACAAGGAAATCCTGTGAACAAACTATTAAATCAAGTATGCCACCAAGACTATGAGTTGGCTCATTTACAAAGTTCCTCAAATTAAACGCTTCGAAAATTTCTATCAAATTGATGGCATGACGATCATCTGGTCTTTCCACATGAACGTTAAAATCACCTGCTAACAGGACATTTGAATTTAAAACAGTTATATTTTCCAACAAACAAAAAAGTTCTTCAAAAAACAATGAGTTCACATTTGCTGAACCTGGCCTATAAAAAGCCAACAAAATAAAATTTATTCCATTTATTATAAAATTAACAGCAACAGTTTCAAACGTAGTAAATTTAGGAAGATCAATAGTTTTGTATTTAAATTGCATTCTAAAAAATATAATTAGTCCTCCGTGGAATGGATCATCTACTCTAAGGAAATCTACGTATCTATAGCCTGGTGGCATTGATAACTTCACTGAAAAATTATCTGATGAACCGTGCCAGGTTTCAACCAAAACAAAAATGTCCAATCTCTCTTGAATCAATTGGTAAACAACATCAGACTTTGAAACAATTGATCTTATATTTAATAAACCCAAAATAATATTAACATCTTTCTTTATATGACTGCCTGTTAAATCAATCTTATTCATATTTAATTCACAAAAACTATTTATTGCACCAATCTTTTTGGGGAATTTTATTATTCTCCATTTTCCTACCGTACCTCTTACTCTGTATAAAAAACCCTCCTTATCCGCAGATTCCTTTATCTTAGCATCATTAACAAATGTTTTATATTCCTGTCTTTGTTCCTTGGTTAGGTCAACACTCAAACCAATGTGTGCAAATTCATTCGTTATTGACTTCAATTTGTAAACGTTTCTCATGATACTATCTTTAATCGCAACATCCACTAGTTTTATCAACAACGGTCTAGTTTTGTTTTCATCTTTTTTGCCAAGTCTAGTCACTTTAATAACATCTCTATCTGAAACATCATCTGACAAATGTTTAAGAACTTTCAGAACATTTGAACGATCATTGTTGTTTTCCAGCAAACCAAACACAATCAAATTTGATTCTCTTTCTTTCAAATCACTGGTTTCATGTAACGTTTTCTGAACTAATTTTACCTCGTTGTTTACAACATCAACATTTTTTTTGACAATGCTGGCAAAAGTATCGCTCATTTCACTCTTCAGTTTGTCTATTTCAGTTCGAATAACCGCATCAGAGCGATCACTATCATCTAATCTGTTTTTATTCGAACTCATAATCATTTTAATATTTTCAATTTCTGATCTAACATTCAAATTCATTTTATTTAGTTTATCCAGTTTTTTCAAAATTTCATCCTTATTTGAATCAATAGATTTTTCCAACGAATTTATATCTGGTAATATTTCCACACACCGATCACAAAGCCATTTCAAGTTTTTGTTCCTTTTTAATATTTCAACAACGTTTTCATTTTCATTACTGGACAAACATTTGGAATGCACCGCACGTTTACAACAACTACACTGAATCATATCTCTAGTACTTTGAACAGGATTCGTACACTTCGGACAGTTATTATTACAAGACATTGTAGTTAGATACAAACAACGTAACTGAATGTACACTTTAATGAAAGTCACGTGATAACGAATTTTCTTTCCAAAATTTCAACAAATTCAAAAGTATCTTGCAGTCTTGCACAACTCAACAATACAAACAACGCAAGTTATAACGACTATCCTATAACGCTTACGATAATAGTCTTTCACCTCGACAATTAAACAAATTTAAATCAAAATTAACTGTAAATTAATAAATTAAATTAAAAATTAACCGCAATTAATTAACGAAAATGAAAAACATCACCGAATTCCTTGAAAATCCTTCTATCAAACGCAACAAAAATTAATAAAAATACTCGATTTTAACTACGAAAAACTTTGAAAAACACGGAGCAATTAGAAATGCAGCCAACTCGCCAACTATATATATATAATATATATATATAATATATATATATATATATATATATATATATTTATATATATATATTATATATATATATATATATTTCTTGAAGGCGTCAGGCAATACTCTAACAAATATAATTTTAGACGTCTCTTAACGATACAAATGGTTTTTGCTCTCAAAGTTAGTTTCGAAGAAGGCATGTATTTTGCTCACTCCCAAACACAGCCAAATTGTTTGCAATCTACTCAGCACTCAGAGCGCACGGTGAATCACCACACTCCATCTTCCACCGACTTCAATCAACGATGAAGTTTGTTATAGAAAATTAATTCTAGTGATAAACTCATAGAGTAACATTAGAAGTCTTACACGCATGTCTCGCCTTTATTAGCCAGAATGCGACCTAAACGGTACCAGCACAAAATGTTAATAGGGATATTTTTATCCATGAAAATTAACTAAAGAAATCATTTGAAATGCTTCAATCGACAAAGTTTACATTGCGTTATTTTCACAATTTTTGTTACAGCAAATGTCGTGTGTATGAGTATTTATTTATTGATTGATTCTATGCGAGGACCAAAAGATTAGGCAATCGTTTGCACTTGAAAAGGACCACCACGGCACAGTGGCAAATATAGGGGGAAAGGTTTGCGTTTTGAGCAGCATTTTTAATAAAACTCGGTAAAACTCAGTTGACAAGAAAAAACACAAACATTAATTAACACAAAATAATGTGTTACTATGTTCGCAAAACGATTTCTGATTCTAAAGAAACATTTCAAGCAACTCCTTCACTTACAATCAGGCACCGTATCCATCAAACGAGCGCTCAGATGTTTTTCACAGTGCAGGCAGGTATACGTGAAGGTACACGAACGAAACACTCGCAACAACATCTTCAACAGCGTTTCCTTGTTTACGAGGTGAAAAATAATTTTTCGAATGTACTTTTGAGATATTTATAGGTGGAAAAAAGACTTGCGTGATGAGTTAACGAAAAGGCAGCACTGAATTATCTTCAATTGATTGAAGTTTTTAATGAGAAAAAAAAACACACACTACACTTAGTAATTAAAAGCCTTTAACTAAAAATAACCTTAAATCAATTCTTTAAAATAACACACACAGTGGCGTATCTAGCACGGCGTAACTTTGACAGGGAAGGGGGGGGCAAAGTTTTAAAAATGTTTTAGTTTTGATTGGAGGGGCCAAGATTTGTGGTTCGATTTTATACATAAAAACGGTTTTTTTTCTGACTTTTATTAAAAGAACTGCTTCCTCCTAGATTTGTCACTTATTTATTTATTTATTATTATTTATAATAATATTTATAAATCACTTATTTACTTATTTATATTATTGTTTATTATTAATTACATAAAATTTTGTTTTTACGATACAACGATGTATATGCGTTTATAATAATTATAGCATAATAGCATATATAAATTTGAAAAATTAAAAAACAGATTGGTTTTATGATGTTATATTATGGAAAGCAATGATTTTTCACAATATTCACCATTTGAATAGCCAAACTGCAGCGATGAAACACCGCTATGTAAATAATTTTACATTTTTAATCTTAACTATTTGGCTGGATTTTATAGAAAGACTGACAGACACAGGACAAACTGACAGACAGACGGACGGACGGACACACACACAAACACACACACACACACACATATATATATATATATATAATATATATATATATATATCTGCATATACATTCATATTTATAATTTTGTACATTTGCACTTATTATTCTTCCTTATCATTTATCGCTCACTTTTTAAAATGTTATTCTGAAACGAATTTTGGACGACGTCTGTCTCTAGCGACCGTACAACGTGTATTCATCATAATTACCTTTGTAAATGAGAGTGTAAATTATTCAGCGTGAAGTAGACACAGACGGGAGAGAGATTAGTGATTTGTTAATGACCAGTTGCGATTGGTTTGTCGGTTGGATTTGGCTCTGGCGCGGATTTCAGTGCTCCTGAATTATTAATGGAGACCATTTGGAAGAAATAACACAACATTGTTTTAGTGATATGATAATTGATTAAATTCATATGTATATAAAGATAATAATCGTTTAAAGTTGGTTCGCATGTGGTTAGAAACATTTGTTAACTGATACGAAAAAGGTATACAAATGTCTTTGTTTGCATTTTCAAATGCAATTGTTCAATGTCTTTTAATTAAAATAATTTCATTTTATTTTTTCATCAAACGGGATTTTTGTTAATTTACTCGGATACGACAATTTTTATCAAATAATGCAAAATCTTATTAAAATATAACCATTGGGATTTTTAAATTATCACAACCGCTGCACAGATGCTTACAGATTCAGTAATAAATGAATGTAAGAAAAATTTTCACAGTTTTTACAGCTTCCTAAAAAAATTTATTTTTTCACGTTCACGAGTCAGCGTTATCAATCTACAGTGACTGTTAAAAATATCAACTTGATCGTTGTATTTCATAAAATTTTTACAGGACAAAAATGTTTTCAATTATAATTTTTGGAAATTGTGCAAGCAAGCACCTTGAAACTTTCATTATAAATATAGATGTAGATTTAATATATATTGTTTTATTTTTTTATATTTTCAATGTGTGCGTGCACGCACATGCGTGCGTCTGTTTGTTTGGGTTTTTTGCCTGTATGTAAGTTTATCATTCTTTATATATGTTAAGTATCTACTGAGATTATTAGAGCCGCACATGTTCATATAACACAAACAAGCTTTCAATGATAAAAATTTCAAAAATAGATTTTAATTAAATATCCACATTTCAGTCCGTAGTTGCCAAGGGTAAAATAGACAGCCCTCATTGGATGACTCTGAAGTCGTTGTATATAAACAAACGGATGGATGTTTTTGTGAGAGAGTTTCGTTTTAATAGACGGTGTTGTATATTTATTCATTCCCCTGTGTTGTACATTTAAAAAGCATTTTGAGCAGTTTTCTGCAGATTTTTAAAAATTAAAAACTATTAGATTTTTAACTGATTTATCAAATGTTATCGTCTACTTGCTGCTGTTTTATAAAATAACACAAAAACTCGTGGTTATAAATAAAAGGTAGAAGTTTTTTCATCGAGTGTGTCTAGAACTTTATGAAAGTGTATAAGTTGGGATAAAAAGCTAACCGTCGTAACAAAAAATCGTTTAATTGAATTAAATTGCTTATTGAAGAAAGTTAACACGTTGAAATTTTGTAAGAAAGCATTAATTTGGAATAATGTTTAGATTAATTTTCTATATATGTAATCTGTTGCTGATTGTCAATGCTGTTAACTTTAACAAATTGAAAACTGCTGATGGAACTCTACACGAATTTGACGGCGAAGTGAATGTCTCCCAGCTGAACAACATTGAGCACCGGTTGAGAATGAAAAGAGATTACAACATCGACGATTCCGACGAGTTCCTCGCGTACATCAACAAAAATTATGAAAAATCCAAGTTTAAATTTGATTGGGTGGAGATGAATAAAACCCTCTATAAAGTAAATGATTACAACTCCTGCAACGTTGAGGATGTTGATGAAGAGTACGAGGAAATCTTCGAAGAAATTCGATCCTTTGATGTACAGTACAGCATTTTGCAGGCAGTAATAAAAGATAAAATTTCTCACCAGAAATATTTGAAACAATTAAATGAAACCTTCATAAAACGTCTTAATGCGATAGAGGATAGGAAACGATCGAAAATAACATCGAACATTAGTAAGCTGTAGATTTTTCAAATATGCCTTTCATTTTAATTAACAGTTTTATGACTCGACAAGAAGCATTAATTATTTTGTTGAACACGTTTCAAGTTGCCACGTCATCCGACAAGTCGCTGGTCCTCATAGAGTTCAACAACAACTTGCGAATGGATCATCTGGCTCCTGTCTTCTTGAAACTGCACGCTTCCTCCCTGAAGGCCGTCAACATCTTCGAAGTCGACCACGTCAAGAAACGAAAGACGCAGCTATTCAAATTTAAAACTAACACTCGGAGCCTAACAGAATTTGATATTGCAGCAGTATTCTATAACCAAGATATATCTGAAAAAAGGTTAAGTTATATTATTATTTTACTACGTTGTTAAACATTACAATATGAATATTAACACAATTTTATAATTGGATTTTTAGTCACACGATTTGTTTTTCAATTGTTTTCTTCAATATGTTTTCAAAATTTATCAACATATCGTCTTATGCTAAACCAATAAATAATACCTATGCTCAACTGTTGAACAAAATTATTAATTACAATTTCATGAAGTTTCACGTAGATGTTCATTTATTTTACATTCAACATTAAAATTTTAATTACTCGTCACTGCAGCAGTCTACTGTTCCTGTTAGAATTAGTTTGGAAGAAAAACTCTGAAATGGGGATAAAGAGCTTATTAAGTGACCCGCCTACGCTCAGTTATGTGAAGCATTGCACGAAAAGAAGTAAGAGGTACGTCCACCTTAACCCCTGCCATCGGAGGGAACTCTGGATCAACTTCCACGACAACAAATGGGACTTTATGATGTTACCGCATGCCATTGATTTTGGACTCTGCAAAGGCACTTGTGATAGTTAGATTTGTTCATGTTTCTTTTGTTTTTTGAGACTAAACTTTGAAAGTTATGAAAAGGTATTTTTGATCTTCAATAATTTGTCCTTAATACATTTTTAAATATCAGTCAGTGCGGGACACGAAACAGTGATAAGTAACGTAAACCAATACATCTTGAGAAATCATTTAACGAGGCTGGAGAAGAAATTGGGTCCAAACATGAAAATAAAATCGCCTTTCTGCTGCGTGCCAATCAGTTTCGCCAATGCTTCATTTCTAATAATGACACAAGAAGGAGAAAGTAAAATTGCTCTGTCACGTCTACTCATCGATAAATGTGGATGCTTGTAAGCAACGATTGAATGAATGTTCCGCATTGAATGATCGAGATTTTTTTATGCACCATCCACATGACTTTCTTATTTTATATTTATTTGAAATATGTCCTCTTAATTCAATGAAATAAGTCTTTTTGGCTACCCCTATATATATATATATATATATATATACATATTAAAATAATATATATATCTATATTTATGTGTGTGTGTGTGTGTGTGTGTTTGTTTGTTTGTGTATGTTGTGTACATGTAAATTTTACATTCAATCATAAATTTGCATACATAAGTATGCCGTTTATAAATGTTGTCGATTATGACGTCACTCATTGATTTAAAAACTTTTGAACAAATTGATATGTGCAGTGCACGTTCATTCTTATAAATTTGAATGCGCTGCGGTTTCGTTGAAAATATTAAAAACCAACATTGATGGTAACAAACGTATTATTAATTAATTAATACTGGGTCATTCTAATTTTCAGAACTGATTAAGAATTTTTTTAGGGAAATTATAAAAAATATCTGGTATATGACAAGAATGAAACGTATTTTCCTTAAAGCGGCCCACAAATCATTTGGGCAGCAAAGATAGTAACCTCGAAACCAGGCCTGCGCACATCTCCTGTCCTTATACACCCTCACTCGCACAAATCACACGCAGGACGTCTTCGAAAAAAAATATTTGGCAGCAGACAATAGTGCAGTAATAACGTGGAGAGATATGGCGATTGTGGCTCCCCTATCACCTCAGCCCATTCGAATAAATAAAAATCAACAAAATAATTTTTTTGAAAAAACAAAGTGAATAAGAATAATAATGAATCAAGCTCCTTCTTGTTCGTCGCTGGCCTCCTCTTCTTCCTCTTTGGTATTTACTACTTTTTGTTTTATCAAGTCGATGAACCGTACTTTCGTCTTGTGGAACTTCAAACCGGAGCACTTGGTCTTCATTTCATGGATGAAGGCCATCAGCAACTTGAAGTCTCTGTTCTTCGCCTTCATGAGTACGCTCTGCAAATTATTTTCGGGAGTAGCTACAAATCGCAAAAAGACATTATTCAATAACACGATAGTAAGGTTAAATAAATCATTATAAAATTAATTTAGATTTGAATTTCCTACTTGGCGATACTTGCTCCTAATGAGCGCACACGTCAGACAGCAGATGATAAGTTTGATAACTTGATTGAAGAAGAGAGCGAAACATTCATAATGAGATCTCTGCACGATGTTACACAGTCGTTTGGTGTAAATTAAATCAAATCCTGTGTTCATAATTGCTTTAGAATAAACTTCGTACTCTTCTACAAACCTGACGATTTATAAAAGTGGTGGAAAAAACCTTAAAAAATAAAATGAAAACGATTTTTAAAATGTATCGACAACCTTGGGTACTTGATGCTTTTGTAGGCAACCAGGCCCAAAACAAATGGCAAACATTTCATAATGATGAGTGTAGAAGGGATGATTGATTTGAGAGAGCAAGTAAGAAACATATTTATTCTGTCATCTAGTTTGCCGATCTCCAGCAGTTTAATGAGGCAGAGGAATGTAACGAGATGCATCAGCAAGTATATGCCCTGTGCAAAGTTATGCAAACAACAACAACAATTATTTCAAAATTGAGATCATTATTTATTTTAGCAATATTTAACACACTTTGGAGCAAATCGACAAAAATTTGACCGCGAATCAATAAACTGAGCAAAAACATTTGAAAACTTGGAAACAAATTAAAAGTAATGCTTATGCATTTGACAGGTTATTTAAATTTCATTCCAAAGTTAGATAAACGACATTTAAGCAAACAATTTGATAAAATAACATTATTATTATTGTTGACAAGCTGATTCATAAACATGAATGACAAACACTAACATCAACTCCGCTCATGTAGAAAAGAGTGGAGAGTTCACCGTTATCTCTGAAGAAACTGTCAAGTGCCGCTGGCATGCCAATTAAGACCACGCACAAGAGTATGATCAAAATGAGTACAATTAGAGATATGATGAGGTCCAAAATGTTCCAAATGCTCGTGAAGTAGTCTCCAGCCCCCAAGTAAAAAAATTTCCTCACATTTCTGAATATGAAAAAAGCAAACGCCGGCCAGAAGACGGCCATGCTGAACATCACGTAGATTCGATTGTAGGGTAGCGGCATTTCAGAAATAATTGAAATCTATTGGTAAATAAAATTATGTAGAAATATTTCTCTTTCGAAAATAATATTTACTTAAAATTTATAATTCTGAATAACATTCCTTAAAAACATGTTCGTTGATTAGGAATGAAACTCATACAATTTCAAGTATTTCAATTATTAGGTAAATTTCCAATTATTTATTAAAATGACAGTAACATATTTTACTGTTTAATCAAACCAATAAAAAAATATTAGTGAAACACATGCACTTAAGTTATCAAGCCTGAACTTACAGTTTCAAGTTTAACTTTGGTGCCACCACCGAGCGGTTGCATGACAGTCGCAAATATCCAAGCTATCGACCGCACGTTGCAGAAGTATAAATAAAACGTGAAGCCCATGCCAATGTGGTTGCTGTTTAGGAAGTTTACACTTTTTGACCTTCGAGCAAATATCAGCGCCAAACGTTTGTCGTAGCCCAGGCAAGCGGTTTCATAGGCCAACCATTCAGGTGCCGACATGTATTCGGACCACAAATTCATTTTACCTGCATCCATATTCATTCAACATTAAATGTTTTTAAAAATTAATATTATTCCGCTGCAATGACGTTTCATTTTTATTACATTTTAAGTTTTATTTCTAGAAAAATAAAATCTATCCGTTACTGGGGAATGATTGATAAGCTAGTGATGCAGATTCCAAAATGAATAACTCAATGGAGACTGACCGTCCTTCAGGATGATTTTAGTGAAGCACGGATAGTTGATGGCATGGCCTGACACGCCGTTCATTTCTTTGAAATTGTGCAACCGACTGAAAAATAAAGTGCTGGAACTTTCGACATCGTCCACTGGATAAGCAAGTTGAATGAAATGATCTTCCAACCAGGAATAAAAATCTTCCCTCGTGTTGATCTAACGAAGAATTATTATTTACCATTAAGTTTTATACATTATATTTTTTATTTTGGTTAAAAAATTTCAAGTAAACCGCTCGAAATCTCTTTCCGAAGAAAACTTCATCAATCGTCTGCGTCAATAAGCTTGTGTCAAAATCATAAACGGAAAAAGAAATGACCAATCCGCAGAGTGCCAAATAAGTGTAAATAATAATGTTCAAAACGAGGTATCTTGATTCTAAAAACTTCTTTTCAAATTTAATTTTTCTTTTGGCTTTTGAAGTTAGCTTGTAGCGAGGGTCAACCCGCAGTTTTGTAACTCTCTTTCGATGCAGTTCATATTGATTTTTGAGATCTATGTCAGGAAAAATTGTTGGCGTTATACAATTAATTATATATACAAATTGAAATTTTAATAAATTTTAACTTACCATTTTGAACAATAAATATTTGTTTTATTCGAAAAATAAAAAAGACAAAAAGTCTCCATTCAGCGCACGATCCACCCACCGATCAGCGACTCATTCCTTATAATCCTCAAGCGAGACACAGTGAACTTGGTGTACTGCTTGGTCATCAAGGAGAAGAGGAACGCTAGGAATATGATGACGGCCGGATCGATGAGGAAGATGTTGCAACATAACGTTGCAAACACTTTCAGGTACCATTTGAAATTTATTTCGTGTGAGTACTAAATCGTGTGTTATTCATTAAAACTTGAACAATTGATAAATCATTTAATAATTAAAATATAAAATAAATATCACATATGTTATATATATATATATTTATTTACAATATTCTATAAATTCTACCGAATGTTTGGCGTTAATATGTTTGTAGTTCGTTTTTTCGATTAAACTTCTAATTCTCGAGAGAGATGGAGCAGTCGCTGCTCGCGATCTTGTTCGATTGTTAACTTCTAATTCTCGAGAGAGGTGGAGCAGTCGCTGCTCGCGAAAAAACGAACTACAAACATATTAACGCCAAACATTTGGTAGAATTTATAGAATATTGTAAAAATTATGGTCTATTACCAACATATATATATATATATATATATATAACATACATTTTATATATATATAAATTCATGTACATACATATTGTTATAACGGCGGAATGATCGAAATGCGCTATATTATTTGTTATTCTAACTATTGTTATTTTTGATATATTTTATATCTTTGGATTGTAAAACGTGTAGTGTAAAGAGATATTGTATCTATGATTGTAACATCGGTGTTGGTAGTTACGAGGTTTAGGGCTACAATAATATAATAAATTACAAAAAATTATAACATCAACATTAATCAGATTGATTTAAAGTATCATTAACAAGTTGTTGAATGCAATCCCGCAAGAAAACAGCAGCAGCAACCAACCTCATTGATGTAATAATATATGGTTGCCCCGGTGCCCAAATGGTACAGAGCCATGAAGAACCAGTTGACGTACTTGACCCACCACGGCAGGGCACCGTACATGTGCTGCTCATCTCGTTTCATCGCCTTCAACTGCCTAATGTTATCTGAAAGGAAATTTCATGCGTATTTATTTCACTCAAAAAACTGTTCATAAGACTTCCGTAATGGAATATCCGAACGATGGCGAGGACGATAATAAAGGAAAAAATATTTGATGTAAAAATGAAGAATATTTATGTAAAAAGTTTCAACTGTAAATGTAATCATAATAAAATTTAAATAAAAACTAAATGAAGTAGAAGAACCTATGATGGAATTAAAATGTAGCTCAGACAATGAATAATGCAGTCTCATATTTGATCGCACCGTGACACTGTTCAAATGCTGTCTGCGCCAAACTCAAAAACATTCATCACGCCTCACTTGAACGATGTGGTGCTTGCGCGTTGGTACTAACTTGAAAGTACGTCGTCTGTCGTGTATGTTACTTACCTTGTGGCGCAACAGCCTCATTAATTTGCAACTAATTAAGCAGGGAAAAACTTGAGAGTCATTCAAAATTTGTTGTAAGAATCATGACAAAAATATAATTAAAGTCTAATTAAAAAGTAGAAAAAGTTATTTATTAAAAAGGGCACCTATAGAAGATGTGTCAGATTTTGATTCACTATCGCTATCAACAGCGTTGGCGTTAATATTGTTTTTGCTGCTGCTGTTGTTGATGTCAATTATTTTATTGCTCCTGTCGAGGTTGTTCGATTTGTTTGCAAGCTCCATGGTTTCATTAGTTTCAGCAATTTCTGCATGAGTATTAGCGTCAGGAATGTTCTGTTTCTTTGCATTATTTGTAGACTGCATTTTATTTCGGTGGACGCCAAAATTATAAAAATCTATTTTTATTTCTTTCTCTGCAACTTTCGAGATAAGATTGTTAACCCGATTTTCAACTTCTTCGAAAGTTTCTTTGACATCTATGAAGTTTCTACGATGTGAAACGATGTTTTTTGACGATTGAGATTTGTCCACGGATGATTGGAAAAAAACTTTCTTTTTTCTGTGAGCTTGGTTGTTAACGGCGTCTATCTCCTCGTCACTGACATCAGTGCATTCCATCTTTTTGACTGATTCATTCTTATTCAATCGGCTATTTGATTTATTATTTAATTTATTGAAGCTTTTTTTACGTAATTTTTTCACTTTATTTGCTGTGGCGTAAAACGCCTTGATTTCGTTGCTAAAGTTTTTATTGCAGTTGTTGGCATTGCTGTTGTTATAAATATTGTCGTCGGAGTCGTCGTAACTGGAGAAACTTAACTTTCTGCATGGGCGAGAAACATGTAATTGAAAAAACTGAAGATAATTGTTTGAATAAATAATAAATAAGATAAAAATATACGCAAATAAATATATATCAAAGAAGAAATATTTAAGTGAAGGAGAAACTTGGATTTGGCGAATTCATCTTCAGTGGGCATGTACTGGTACTCCTTTGCAGATTTGTCGCCGTAGTCCTGGTATCGAACGCTGGGGTGGTTCATGCTGTACTGTTTGGCATGCTCCTGAGTGTCCTCTGGATCGTATATCAGCTGGGTGATTGCTTTCTTACTGAACAGCCTGACACAAAACATCCGCAGCACTCCGAAAACTGATGAGATCTTCTCCATTTCTTTTTCTCTTTCTTTTTCAATTTTTTTTTCGGTAAGTTGCTATAAGAAAATAAAAAATGTTTTTAATTTCAAAATGTAAAAAAGTTGAAAAAAATGATTTATTTTATTGGTTTGAATTTTGCAAACTTTTTTCAACGAGCTTCAATAAAAATTATTAAATTAGATAACTAAAAAAAAGTATAAGGAGCTTATGTTGATTGTTAGGAGGGAGACTAAATTTCAATGCACTGCTATAAATAATAATAATGATTTGAATTTAAAAAATTCTAACAATGCTGAGTGCTTGAGACGACAGTCGATTCCAGTCGTTGATGATATTGAACTTGACCTTTCTGGGTCGCGATTCAGAGAACATGTAAGTTATCAACCAAAATATTGGACTCAAACCAAAACCAAACGCAAGGGCTATTGAAGAAATTTTACTTTCGTTAAATATTGTTTGTATGAAAATAATTATAAACATCATACTAATTATGACTTCCATCAATCCGTTATAAAATACGTTCGTATTTTTATTCATTGCTGTCTCCGAACTTTGCAGAATGAGAGTGGTGAGCAAAAATATTTCCAAATTGAGCATGCAGACGGCCACTCTTTGGAACCTCGTGTACGTACTTAATATAGGGCAAGTAAAAATTGAAAACCAGACGTGACTGTCTTCAAATCCTCTACAGTTGAACGTGACAAGTTACAAGTGAAATTTTTTTTGTAAAAACAAAAATTTGATCAACCTGAAGAAATTAGTGGTCAATAGATGTTTGAAATCGTTTCGAACGACGTGCGACACCGCATTAACAGTCACATCGCTTGACTGTCCTTTTACGTTGACGCAGAGCCATGTGTCAAAGAAGAAGAAGAATGCTTCTTTAGACTGTAGATCATAAACTGTTACTTCATTAACGAACCTTTAAATGTTAAACGTCAAATAAGAAATTGACATCAACTTTTTGAGTCATTTCAAGAAAGTCGTTTTACGTAACTGAGTGATGATAAGTAACTAAACAGTGTTGGTTGTTTATACTTAATTCAATAAATTCATCAGCATTTTGGAAAGATTTTTAAAAAATCTGCTACACTTCTTCAAAACCGAAAATTTGGCAACAATTTGAGTGTATGCATGTGATACGTACATGCTATATGCGCGTGTAAATGTAACGTAGCTTTATCAAGTTGAATAGTAATTTAGGTATAATTTGAAATTTAACCAATTAAATTTTGTTGATAAATCATTTTCAGTAAGCCACAGACGAACGCTGACTATTTTTCCGAGTGTCTCTTTTGTTCTTATAATGAAAAAATTTTGGTGACCTTTCTGTAAAGTTTGGTAATGTTTGCAGACAAGTTTGTGTCCGAGGCTTTTATTCACCGAACCTTTGCAACAAATTGAAGTAAAATTATTTTGTGTTAATTAAATGTTATTATTAGTAGTAGTAGCATTGGTTGTAATAATAGTAGCAGCAACATCAGTAGTAGTGGTAGTAGTAGTAGTAGTGGCGTAGTAATAGTAGTAGTAAGAGAAGTAATAGTAGTAGTAGTACTAATAGTAGTAGTAGTTGTTGTCGTTGTGGTGGTAGTAGTAGTGGTAAGTAATAGTAGTAGTATTAGTAGTAGTATCTATGTATTTTCCACATGCACTTCAAAAAGTTTTACGTATTTTCATTGCGATTTACGGTTCATATATTTATGACTTATTTTTTAATTTAATCTCATCTTTCCAACTAAAAACATGCTATCGATGAGCTCTGATAAATTTATTTCTACCATTTAAACTTCATCTCTCCGCTTTCTTACTACCTGACTGCATCTGACTTGATATTGGGTTATGTAACCTAAAAATTATTTCTCTTTTCTTGTGACTGCACCATACTGAACATTTTTAAATTTAATACGTATTATTTAACGGCTTGTTTACAAGACTATAACATTTTTTCAAACAAATCAACAGGAGTATGAAAGTTTTTCTTTTGGGAAGCAACTGAACCAACCAATAAGCATAATGAAAGCTGTGCCAGTGCAACCAGCGAATGGCCTCACACCTGTTTCCACGATCACTAAGTAAACTATTTCAGCAGCTGGGAAATTATCTGCCAAATCAACTGGATAACTCTGTTAATAAATTTAATAATTTCAAATTTCAAATATTTCAATGATCATGTTAAGAACTTTTGAACCAGATTCTTCAACTTCAAATCCGTGTACTTCGCCCAAGCACCGAAAAAGAAAAAAAATATCCAGATAAATGACAAAGTGTATATTCCCAGTTTAGATTTTCCAGAGAGCTTTCCATAAAAATCAATCAATATTGAGCTGTTTGGGTAACTTATTGAACCGGTGAATGTCGATAAATGGAAGCACTGACATTCCAGTAGTTCACTTGTCGTGCCTTTTGGGGAAACCTTTGTGGTCAATGTGTGTGTGTATGCGTGTGTGTGCGTGCGTGTGTGTGTGTGTACGCGTGTAATAAACGATACATATTTGCTTTTTATGTCTATTCAAGGAAGAAGGCGCAGTACAAACCATGAAATAATTAAATAGATGCGCAATTATACAAACACTTATTAATTATTATTACAATTAACGTGAAATTGTTACATTAATTTTAATAGAAGGCATTAAAATAACAGACTGACAGCACATCCATAAGTGCTCTCCTCGTTGGAGCTGCTATCATCACTGCCCGTTGATTCGTACCAGTACTGACAGGACAGTTGCAGCATGTTCAACTCCAGGGACACGTCAGCAGGGTACATAGATCGATAGGATACTATGAGCACTGAATATATTGTGTTGAACAACGGCGGTATCGTAAAGTTCAACTCAGTTTCCAGGCTTTCAAAGAAACTAAAAAATTAAAATATTTTATCATTAATTCAACAGCATTGAATTCAAAAATCTCTGTTGTTCAAAACTTATCTACTGAATAACAAAGTTTGCAAAAGTTTTCATTTGTGTGATAACCAAATAAATTGCAATCGTTTGAATTTTGTCACTTAATTCTATTTAAGTTGGTTGAAATAACTAAATAAATACAAATCAAGCTCATTCAATCTGAGTTTGGTTGATTCGGAAAGTTAAAAATCCCAGATGACTCTTCAAGTTCCAATCGTAATTTATTTTTATTCCATAACACTCAGTGCAAAACGAATGCAGTTACATCAAAAAATTTTCTTCGTGCACAAAATGATTATTTTGAAATTTATATGCTAGTTTAAATCTATTAGTTTTTGGTTACTTCATTTGTTTGATAACCAGCTCATAACACTCGTCTACAAATTTTTTCTTAGTATTTTCGTAGACATCCGTTCTTTGGCTGACATCGTCAAGAGTTCCATTGCAGAGAGTTACGATGAAGACGCCGTAGTTGATCACGATATCGTTACTCATATCGGTGAAGTTCAACTTGAGCATGATCAGATACAGAGTGTTGTCGTAAGTAAGGGCGGGAAGCGCCATTCGAAGGCTCTGGTTTGTGGACATCATGATGCTCTCGTACTTCAGCCAATTGCCCTCAGATAATGTGGGAATTTTTATCTGGTATTTTTTGTTTTCAATTTTTAAAATAACAATATTAATATAATATAAAAAATAAAAACATTTTTTAATACACATAAACAAAGTAGCAAAAAGGCGTTTTGGTAAAATGAACGTATAAAACCTAAAATAACAAAACCATGTATTTATATAAAAATTTGTTGATCAGTTGGTCTAATATGATGTTACCGTTACTGGCTCCATGAGAGATTTCAAAGGTAGGTACTCGCCCTTGTAATGCAGGGAGATGCTGATAGTAGGCGTGAAAAGGGTGGACACTTTCTGGGCCAACGGATTGTACGGAAACACAACCATCTATTTTTAGAACATTCAAATTCAACAGCAGTTAAAACATTCAAAATCCGTTGTTCACCTATACATAAATGCAAACTTGAAAATTATTTTGAGTTAAACGATGATCTTCCAGCCAAGACCAAAACAGCGAATTCGTAATTTACAGCACAATTCAGAAGTGTTAAATTAAAATGTGAAATGTTAGTGTAAAACATCGTCAGTGGAATATCCATTCATTAAAAACTCAAATTTAATTGATAATTTTTCTATCTATGGTTTTTATTAAAACAATAAGTTCTACATATCGATAATGAAAGAAAGTTTTTCAAACGCAAACTTTAATATCGACGAACTCATCGGTGGATGAGGCAGAAGAATTCAAGGCATCAACAACCGCCAGTGGGATGGTCAACTCGTACGTACTTTCTCCAATTTTGAAAGGTAGTATTATATCATTGTCTGTCTGCAAGCTACATTTAGCCATGACCAACGTGAATACGGGCGTGTCCTCGATTATGCTACTCCTTTTCTCTACATATTTGGAATACGCGTTAGCTAAATACGCTAAATGATTGGTCACGTATGTCAAAACATTGGTTCGCTGAAAAATAAATCAACGTAATTTTAAAATTTATTGAAAAAGAAATCTTCCAAGAGTACTTTTATGAAAACATCAGATGACTCGGAGTTTTGGTAACCGGCAATCAAAATTGAAGCTAATGTTTTAGTCAGGAGGCTGGAAAAATAAAACAACTTTTGTTTCAGATATAATAAAAATAGTAGTAACTCTAATAGAAATTCTCAATGTATAATTTTTCAGAATTATTGTGATTTAAATGACCTCAAGCCGTGTTTTACTTCTTCATCTGTTAAGATTGATTTCGACTGATCCCAATATTTGAATATATCAGTGAGCATTGTAAAGTTCAACAGATTAACAACTGAAATTGAATCAATTTCGTTTGGATTATAGACCAACCAGTACACTAATTTGATAATTTCATTGTGGTACAGCTCACGTCCAAACTCCTTCCACTTCCCGGTCAAAAAACCCATCAGCATTGTTCTAGCCTAAATAATAAAATTTGGTCAATTTGGTCAATAAATTTCTCTTGTCTTCCAAATAATTGAACCGACTTTTGTTTTATAATTTATGTCGTGCACCTCGTTTGAAATCTGCTCGTTGAAAAGATCGATAGCATTCCCTATGGAGCTCAACGTTTCTAATTTGTTATATCGGAATCTATTCAAGTACTTGAAGTTGGGCACGTAGAAATAACTGTTGAACACCTGTTGAATTTATCTTAAAAGAATATTTACTAAAAATCATTTAAATTCAATTATTATTATAAGTAAGACTGCAAATTTTGGCGGCTGCTTATTTAAAGATGACACAATTCAAACCCATCCAGCAATGTCTGCATTAGTTCGTTTGTTTCAAACTCATTAATATTTTAGCGTAATAAATTCGAAAAGCTTAAAAAAAATTCAAAGCATATCTTCATACCACAACAGCCAGAAAGTTAAAAAAACTAAATACACTGTTCAAAACGTCCAGTGTACCTTGAACGGTAAAGTATCAAACTCTTCAACTCCGTTTGTCAGTTTGATGAAGAGGCAGCGATAGTGGTTGTCGTGCATGTCGCCGGCGCTGAACCTCAGGTTGGAAATGTTCACGTTCAACGGACCGTAGTATTTAAGGAGGGCGTCTGCAGAAAAATATCACAATAAATATCTCAAGTCCAAATTATTCAATCGGCGGTACTAGCAGTATGCATCTCAATCATGAAATGTTGTCGGCAATGCAATTCTATTATTATTTATATTTTATAAATAGCTCAATAAATCATTATTTCTTAAATATGATTGTTATCATTTACAATCAATAAAAGAATAACATCATCGAAAAATGAAATATTCTTGCGACGAATGGTATTGATTTTTAAAATTTATTTTCAACAATAGCACCGAGAGAATTTAACTTGGCCACATGGAGAACATCTGGTTGCGCACCACAGTGACCTGGTTCAATTGCATGAAGATCCACACTTATTACTTATTATTGAAGTGCATAAAAATAGTCTTCTATGAATATCAGCAATTTAATGATAAGCCGGTTGATCGATTGATCGATTGATTGATTGATCGATTGATTGATTGATCGATTGATTGATTGGTTACAAAAATGACGGAAAGGTTCATTTGACATCAATACAGACAATATGAAAACATGTATAACTTTATTCTGCCAATGTTATTTATTAAAATTAGTCTTTTTAAATTTTAAAATTAGAAATTGGAGAAATAATTTTCTAAATACTGAGCTAACCCAGCGAAGTCTCGGAACACCTGCCGCTGAAAACTTTGTAGATGTTGCTTTCATTTTTTGGGCAGACGAGTGTGAACCTCGTACTGAATGCCAGTCCCTCTGGCGGCAAGATGTTGCACGAATAATTTTGAAATTTGTCTATCTCAAACGTTTTGTTGTGCTGATATTTGGAGCTACTGTAGTTATCGACCACTGATGAAAAAATATATGAATAAAAATAAAAAACACAATATTTGAAATAAAGACAAAAATGTAAAAATCTGCTCGTACCTAGCACTTTGACGGTGTGTTCTGCAGAGGATAATTTATTTAAATCGAAGGATTCGATGATGAACTGGTTCGTTTTTGAGATGATGTCATCAGGTGAGTGCACAAAGAACCAGGAGATGTTGAATTCAGAACATTTCGAACAATTCACCTGCGAAGCAATGTTTGAAAATAATTCATTTCACATAACAAAATCAACAATTAAAATCAAATGGAAATATTCTGCAAATTGTTTCAACAGCCCTTTAAAAAAACATCCACTTTGAAGTAAAGACGCTGGCGCATGTTGATTTTGTAGTTGCAGTTACTAATGCACTCGAATGCAATCCTCTCGGCCTTGTGCAGCAGGGTCAGCTTTCTGCAGGCCACAGCTGACATGCCCCTCAAGAAGGCATGCACGTGGAAGTAATAGTCCTGGATACCACTCCTCCTTATCTTGATCATGTCCTTCTCTTTAACTGTGATCGCTTTCCCCGTGGCGTTCAGTGCTACTTTCTGGTGTACTATACATCGGCTTTGCTCTGAAATATTTTGATTGAGTTTATGCAATCTGCCGTGCCAATCATTCATCCATTGTTTGCATTTGTTTTGTTTGCACATTGCACTGTTGTATGCTTGTAAGTTGTAAAATCGTTTGTTTGTTTGTTTTGTTCGTTCGTTTGTATGTTGTATTAATGTTTTAGTGTGAAAGTTGCACGTTTTATGTTTGTAAAGTTGTTCACTTGAAGATTGCACTGTTATACATTGAATTAGAAACCATTGATAGTTGAGGGCTCCAGGATAGGAGTCCTGGTGCAGTACCACTTCAGAGTTGTTGAGTTCGTCTCCAGGCCGTCTGTCGTGTGGACTTTCGCTTTTACCACATGTGTGGATGTCTCCGCCGTTTCTTCACGTAAACAATAACATCGGGAGATATGAAAACACACTTGCATTTTATAACAGTGATGACAGGGTATACAAAATAGTAACAGTTTGTGACAGCGGTATGACATAACAAGTAACCACTAACTAAAAGGTTTAATAGCAATAATAAAGTTATCACCATGCTACTTACACCATAAACGTCTTTCCTACCAACGATTTTTTTTAGCATTAAAAGCTAACAAAATAACATTAAAAATTGCAACACCAAAAAAAACTTAGATTATTTCATTCTATTAATAACATTTATAACGTGGAAAATTATTTAAAATTAGATCTAAATAATGGGTTCTAAAATTCAATAACCATAATTTTATAATTAAAATTATTTAAGAACAAAGTCAGCGGACCTTCTATAGATTCGTAACCTCCGTAAAACGTGATGGTCAACTGGTAGGACTTGTATATTTCACATTCGTAATCAACTTTCTCAGCGTTTCCGCGATATTTAAACTGAAAAGATATACATTCAAGTGTGAACACGGTTGGACAGTTATAATTAGAAGATTGGAAGTACTTAATTGGTTGGTTGGATCGATTGTTAAAATGAATGAATACCAAACACCAACAAAAAGCTTGAAAAGTCAGTGAATCAAACAAAAAGATATTCAAAGAAAACAAAAATAAAACTAGTATAAAACCGGAAACTGAATTTGACAATAAAATCATTATGATAGGTTTTACAATCATCGATTTTAAAGTCAAACTTGAAAAAAGTTCAAAACAAAATAATGATTAAACAAAAAAATTATAACAAGCATACAAAAAGTTCCACATGCAGTTGAGCAACCATCTGATTACTCCTCTGAAAAATTTCATTGGCTGAGAACACTTCGTCAGCATAGGTGTGGTTTGCGAAAAGATTCCTGTTGATTGACCACTTCAGGTCAGTTATCTCGACCTCCTTCAACACTCTGAAGACACCAATTAATGAGAGGAGGAGGTTGGATTCTGAGGCGTTCATGAAAACTTTGTTGGAGTATTGTGCCTGCTGTATCTTTATCTTCACGTGTCGCGCTGTTGGCATCGTTCATAGTGATTCGCTATGATGACACGAACACGCAAGATGCAGTCATAACTTATTTTTACTTAATAGTTTATCAGAAGCAAATATGAAAAGAGAAGATCCTGTTTATACTAATATTTATAGTAAATAAAGTAAATTAGAAAAAGTAAATGAGCATGTTTATGTTCTCTTTTGTAAGTACTTGAGCAAAGATCATCGTAGAATTTGATGTCACTTGCGTTCGAACTGGAGACGCTGCTGCTGCTGTTGTCCAGGTTTAGGCAGTCGTAGGCCAGTCCACACACATAGGAGCCTTCGAAGTTGTAACATTCCTCATCTGTCTCGCAAACAAACCAATCGCATTCGTCTACGTCTGCGTATGTATTGTTGTATGTGTGTGCGTGAGTATGTGTATTTATATGTACTGTTACATGTACGTGTGTGTATGTATTGTTGTATGCGTGTTGGTTGTATGTACGTGTATATACATGCGTATGTTTTACGATGTACATACATTTGTATTTGCGTCAGTATAGGTATGAAATATTATACATGTAGTGCATTTCTGTATGAAATATTGTTTGCATACAGTAGTAAGCGTGTGCGTATATTTATGACGTGTGTGCGTGTGTGGGCGTTTGTTTGTGACACATGTTCGTGTGTTTACGATGCGTTCAAATAATATTTATTGCCATTAATTTGTTAACCCTTCATTTCAACATGTCAGATGAATTTATGAAAAAATGAGTTTGCTTATTGAAGCACAAAAAGACATTTATGTTATTGTTCTTAGGTCATCAACAAATGGAAATAATTATTGCTGTGACTTGCGTGATTGCTCACGCGCCAATCCAGCAAACGTTCCAACGTAGACAACCTTCACAAGAATTTGTATCATGATTGAAAGAAAATCCGTGCAGACACTTGCATTCAAACTTGAACGTTCCAAACTGGTGGCAAACAGGACAGGAGTTACTTGGCGGGCAGGTTTTTGGTTCTGCATTGTTTAAATTTCAGTTCTTATCACCAAAACAAATGCTAGAAAAATTACATGTCATTTACACTTTTTCCAACTTTTTCAAATTAGAAACTCATATTTGATCTATTAAATCTAATGAGCTTGTTTGATCATAATTAGCCGCAAGAACATCAAATAAAAATAAATAAATTGAAAACAAAATGATGACACAACTTCTTGCAAACCTGCACACACCCCCTCGGATATTTGAGGGTTTCCATCGGGGCATGGGCATCGGGCCGAGCCATCGTAGGCGTCATAACACCAGCCTTGTGGACAGTCAACAACTGCACAGTTGCCAATCTCATCTGTCTCAGAATTTCATTTTAAATTATAAAGCGAATAAGTAAGTTGTCAACTGCATTGTTTTAGAAAAAATGTTTACCAAAAAGTTCATGCTATGAGTGGAATGAATCGAAATTTTGAGACGGTAAAAAGGGTAAAAAGAGAAAAAAAATTATATTTAACAAGAATTATAATAAGAAAGTTTATTTTGTGTTGTTTAGAAATGAGGAATAAAACAAATTAGGAAGTTTAAAAAAATGTGACATTTTGGATTACTGCTGGCATATTTCAATGTAAAAATCAGTTAAGTTCTTTGTTCATTACGATTTTTAAAGACTTATTATAGGATGACAATTATTATAATAAAGTTTCGATAGTTTTTGTACCTTATAGAATACTTTTATTCGCGCATTTGTCGTAAATGGAAGTGCACGTATATTTATTAAACTTGAGCAAAAAACATTTCGAAGCTACTCACTGACGCATATGGCTGAATTGCCGTGCAAACTGGCAACAAGTCCTTCATTACAGGTGCATCGGAAAGATCCTGGCTCGTTCCGACACTCCTTACACTTGTGATTTATGCACTCATCAATGTCTGGACGTTGTTGTGTTGTTAGGTCGGTCAGAATATTATTGATAATTAGTAGGGATGCATCGGATTTAGGTTTTTCAAATCCGGCCGGGGCCGGACTTGGCCGGATTTAAAAT
The DNA here is from genome assembly GCF_000326865.2 of Helobdella robusta. NCBI lineage: Eukaryota > Metazoa > Annelida > Clitellata > Rhynchobdellida > Glossiphoniidae > Helobdella > Helobdella robusta. The sequence continues at coordinate 3,266,585 of NW_008703839.1, forward strand.
TCAAAAACCGGCCGGGGCCGGATTTTAGTTACTATTTTACATACGTTAGAAAAAATACTCACATTTACGGTTATCTACATGTTGAACACCAAAAAATAACACAAAGCATAAAGTGTTGATTGTTTTTTATTGAAAAAATTCCAGTGTACAAAAATTTTTTATTATTATTTCTTTTCAGCCATTTTTATAAAATTCACCAATAATAAAAAATGCTTAATAAATGTATTGTTCTTAAATTATGCGCTTTATAGCTGCATCATCCGTCATATACTATTATATATAAGTGCACAATTTCTTGTACACAAAGATCAGCTTATAATTTATGCATAACTCATGTTATAGCACAAAGAAAATTGTCCAGCTCACCTCACAACTAGTGATGCTGTTATTTGCCATGTAAGCCTAGCCTAACCTTTACCTTTCTTAAATTATGCGCTTATATATATATATATATATATATATATATATATATTATGTAGCTATATCATCCGTAATATACAATTATGTAGTATATATCACGTGCACAAGTTCTTTTGCACAAAGATCAGCTTATAATTTATGCATAACCCATGTTATAGCACAAAGAAAATTGTCCAGCTCACCTCACAATTAGTGATGTTGTTATTATGTGTCATGTATGCTTAGCCTTTAACTTATTGACATGAAATTAATCGAATTCAACAAAATTTTTTTTCAATTTATAAAATTTTTAAATGTTGATAGACGCTTAAATCCGGCCCTAAATCCGGCCGGATTTGAAAAAAAGGCCGGATTTTGGCCGGGGTCGGGGCCGAACTTCGGTGCATCCCTAGTAATTAGTGAATATAAAGTACATATAAGTATAAAATCTAGTTTCACAATTATAATGTGTTCCTTTAGTCGTCATCATAATGGTCTCGCCAACCTTCACAAGCATGTCTATTGAGAGGCATGTAGTAACCATCAGAGCATTCGCACGGAAAGTACATGATCTGTTGATATTTCAGGCTGTGTCTGCACTGATCCATGCAGTCACCGCTCAAATGCTGACAACCTGAAAAAAATATATCCAAGCGCAAATAACTCAAAATAGTAAACAGTGGAAGAATATGTAGGTCTAACTCTAGCGTTGCTCTGGCGACAAGAAGCAGTTAAATGCATGAAGATATATAAAATTAGCAATAATAGTTTGTCCTTGCTGAATTTATAAAAAAAATGCAATATTTTGGCTGCATCAACCATCTCGACGATTAATGCGTTAAACAGCTGTTGAAATTCTTTAAATTTTCGATTGAAATTACTCGCGAATTAATGGTCTAATGGTGTTAGTTATGAAATGTACAAGAAAAATTTGAAACATTTTCATTGAGAGAACGTTGGAACCAAGTATAAAATGTTACAAACGTTGGTCGGTCGAGATAACCATTTAAATAACGGATGATTCAATTTTTACCCAAATCATTCACTAATTTATTTAATAAGCTACTCATTAAATTACCAAAGGTTGTTGATTCTGAAGTCGACATTGTTATTTTTTTTATTATTCTTTAATATCAATTGATACGTTGATTGTATATTTAATTATTATTTACAAAAAATTTTTTTTTAGCAAAATGGCAAACTTTTTTTAGGGCAAGTGTGTGCAGTGTCGGCTTGGACCTTGGTGGCCCCTTTGATGCACTCACTTTGATCCAGACAAATACCTCTCAACGGTCTGCAGTACATAGACATACAAAGGCAGAGTTTGGAGCAATTGTGGCCGTAGTAGTAAGCATTGCAGGCTGGTCGGTTGGATGGAGGTGCATTGTAAATTCTCAAATGTAATTTAATGTTATAACTACATTAAGATGCACAGGCTATTGTGCGTTAATTATTTTATTCAACATAGCAGGTAGATCGCTGCAAGTCCATTAGAAATTATTAAAAGTTATTTAATATTGAATCCAATAATTAACGTTCTCGTCGATTTTATTGACTAAAGCAAACTTGAAAAGACAGCAAAAAAATGTGGATTCTCGCAAACGCCGCCCTGACAGGACACACCGCAATATGAAGGATCTATCTCAGTTCCATGCTCTACCGTGCTGCGACAGATGCAGAACCCCTCGACCTGACAGTTGATTTCGAGGAAGATTTTACAATTCCTTCCCAAAATGTCGGAAAAGTTTGGAAAACTCAAATTGTTGAATAAATTTGATGACAAATGTTCAGGACGATGTGAAACATTAATTAACATGAAAATTTGTACAAAACTGCCAAACAGTCATAGAAAATGTTGTAAAGTGTAAAATAATTCATTATTATGGACTTATTTTAAAGTTATATTTAACTGATATAAAAACAATTTCTAAATTGAATTGTGAAATTAAAAGATATAAACTTGTTTGAACATTAAAATTAAAAATAGTAAAGTAAATTGAACTAAAAAACTTGTGATCATATCTCTGAAGCGTCAACGAAAATTCGGAAAAAGTATAAATAGGAACAAACACTGAGGGCGCTAAATATTTCATCAGCTTTGTTGCAGCGAGCCAAGCACTGTTCCAATTTCATGCGATTTTCAGTTGCAACGCTAGCCGTTAGAACATTGTAGTAGCAGCCGATGAAGTTGCTTCTTGTTATTATGGAAAAAGCTAAAAATGTTTGTCGAATTTTCATTAAATAAAATATTTATCTTAAATAATAGCCTGAGAAGTAAATATTCTAGCAAACATTTACATGAAATAGACTTTATAATCAAGTAAATAAAAATTAAAAACTCAAAAACTGAATAAATACTATGAAATAATCGTGGCACCATATTTTTTAACACAAAAAAGAGATGCAACTTGTAACGAATTATCATGTAGGATACAATAAACAATACACAGACACGAACGTCAAGCCTTGTTAGCTACTATGAAAATTAATGATATAGTATTACAAGAAAGAGGAAGCCAGCAAATGATGACAATGTATAAATTGTTAAACAACAACCAACATGATACATTTTTACCGATTTATATATTATCAATCTCTTTATCGTGCCTTACTCTAAGTAATTTGATAATTTTTGAGAAAACGATTAGTTGTGGAAATATATGTCTGTTTCGAAATAAGAAACGTAAAACTTATGGTTGTTTGAAGACACGTGAGGCGGAACATTTGGTTGTTAGAAGATATCTGATGCTTTTTGAGCTTTTCGAGTTTGAAAGAAGGGTTCAAAATCGACTATTCCTAATATATAACATCTTATTAGTACAACGATGCAACAAAAGTATCTCAAAAACTGTAAAAATTTAATAAGTGAATGACCACATATCGATCATATATGAAGATATCCATGAGATTTGGAAAACATTCTAGTGGAAATTAACGTAAATGAATAAGACAAAGTAAATGAACTATGCGTTAGTAAAGGCATCTCACAGTTAGTAAACATGCTAGTAGCAATTAACTGACATAAAAACTGAAATGAGTTTTCTTTCTTCTAAATAATATAAATTATTTTCAAATAATATTAAAATGGGCAAGGCGAGGGTTTAATGGTCAAAGTGATCGGGATTGCAGTTTTTGCGGGAGTTGTAAAGAGAATATTACACATCTCATAGGTCCTATCCCATGCAAAATGTGCTGCATTGATTCACGTGTGTTTACATACTAAAGATAATTTAATAAATAAGCAAATAAACAAACAAATGAGTGAGTGAGTGAGTGAGTAAAACAGTAATTTACAATCTGATAATTACAATCTAATGAAACTTACTTGTAACAATATCTCCGCAAAAAGTAATTAGTAGAAGGACCAGAATCATATCATTACATGGAATAAAATATAAATATATCTAATCTACATAAATAATAACACAAGTTCAACAAAAGTAATAATATAAATTCATATTGAAACAAAAGAACAGGAAGCAAAAAATATCACTTCCGCATAATTATGACATCACAAACAGACGTTTTGTCCATAGAAAGTTAAGTCATAATAAGTAACTATTTCGAATATAACAGCAAAATATAATTTTTCTTACATCAAACAATTTTGCAGTCAACAAAATATTAAAAGAACGCGTTAAGAAATTTCATATAGTAGATTAAACAATTATTTTATCAAATTTTTTGACTAAAAAAAAAATCAGAAAATGTAGAAAATACAATTAATATTACTTTCATGTTTATGGTGGAGTTATTTATTGTTTGTTTACATGTTAGAAAAAATAAACAAACGTACACTGGCTGTTTAATGAGAGGTGATGTGTGATGAATGATGATGCTGGCTGGCGTTTACTCATTCTAATTTTTATTGTTGATAGTAAAATTTGTCAAATCTTTATTAAAAAAATAAAATTTCTCTTGGATTTTTTTAAGTTTCAAGTATTAAAGGTCGCAAAGAACTGAGCGTTTTTTTGTCAATAACTTATCAATCAGTTATAAAATAAAAAGTAGAAAAATAAACTTTTTTTTAATTTTTAATCTTTAATTAATATTAATTGATTGATCATTAATCATTAATGATATCGATATCACATATCATTCATATCTGACTCATTAAATTTGATAGAAGGCCTAGAGCCTAAAAGGGTACTTGTGATTCATAATTTGGCTAACAACTAACTACTACCCTTCTTTAAAATTCTTAACTTAAGAATTAGCAATAGAATAATTAATAATAGAATGTGTATGTATGAGTAATTAGTATTACTATACTAAAAATGAAGTATTATAAGAGTATTATAGTGTCGTATAAATAAACCTGTTCTATGTCTGTTTTAATTTAAATTTATTTATTTTTATGGAATTGTGAATCTGATGAAATGATAAACAAACAGGCAGGCCTATTATTAAAATTCATATAAATTTTTCTTTTTTAACAATAGACATCATTAATTAATTACTGAATCTCAGTTGGCTAAATATATTCTAAATTATATTACATCACAAATATAGACTTTATAATATATTTTAAATAATAATAGGATTTCTGATATCTAACAATTTTAACTTTTCTAATAGAGCTTAAGAATGCTAAGTATCATAAATAGCAACAAAATTTATTGGTCGTTTATCATTTATGAGATGGCTTACATATTATGAATAATAAAATTAATTCAACAAAAGCTATATAATTCTTAGACATTTTTTTGGTTAATTTAGAATTCATTTATTTTATGGTTTGTTAGAATTCTATATTTTAAAAATTTAAGGTGGTGAAGTAACAATGATAGTGATTATTTTTGAGTTTATTTATTAATAAATTTCTTATAATTTTATATTTAGCAACGTACTTTAGTAATATAAATTTATTTTTTTTTAAATCTTTAAAAAAATTACAATTTTTCAGGATGGGTCAAATGCTAAGGCGAGTTCAGGAACTTGAAAAAGAAGTTGGCTCTAAGAATCACATTTCTAATTCGCATGTCTCAATTTGCAAAAAATTTCCCGATTTGACTCAGCTGCCTCCAGAAATAAGTTTACTGGTTCTCTCAAATCTTAATGCCACTGATCTCTGCTTGGCTGCATGTGTTTGGCAGGATCTTGGAAATGATGAAATTCTATGGCACAGGTAACTCACATTGTTATACTAATTGTGTTGTTTTAATATAACTTTCAGCTATTTTGAGCAAACAGTATTTATAACTACTGTGGATCCATTAGGAACATTTGACAAACATGATGAGTTGTGATAATTTTGTTTAGAAATATATGTAGCTTGCATGCAAGGATGTTTATTAGATCTGTGTGATTGTGTGAATAAATTTATGCATGCAAGTCTACCATATTGAAGCCATCATTGTCATCACATCGTTGCCAAACAAAACCTGCAACAGTCTATGCAGGAATCAGTGGCAGATGGTGTCAGCCTACAAAAAGGTGATGGACGGAACATTTTCATACAAAAAGCTGTACATGCAGTTAGATGAAGCCACACTGACATTTAATGCTGATCCCAATCTTGTTAGTTGATTCATTTGATTACATCATGACCTTCATCAGTAATATATTCTGCATTCAACATCATTCAGTTGATTGTTTGGCTCTTTTGTTTTTAAATGCTTATAAAAATTTATAACATTGTAAAGAATTTGAGTACTTTTCATTAAAAAAGATGTAAAATAACTGATATATTTATTACATAGTCGTTATACGCAATTGAATTGTTAGGGTATAGAGTACTTACTAAAAAACAAATTGGTCGATGATGATCCGTATGAGATTGCTTGCTACCTACATACCTGCAGAAATATTGATATTGAAAAGAAAAGATTATATGTATCAAAACGGTAACATTACTTATGACTTTTTGTATACCCTTTTTATATTTTTTTCCATTCATAATTTTTTAGCATCCTGCTTAACGTTTTTAGTTATTTTTATTATCAAATTATGCACATGTTATGAATTACAACAAAACAAAAATAACAATGCACAATCACAGGCCAGATGTCTTAGATGAGATCATGAAGCTGCAGAACTTTGAAAACCAGTTCCTACCGAATGCACTTCGAAGATTCTTCAGAGAGACAGCAACACCTGGTGAGAGGAATGATTACCTCAGCATGCTTGTCAAGAAGTTTGTTCAGAGGTTCTGCGTTTGCAATCCTCAGCTGCAGCTATCACAGGGTGAGTCTCAACAGTTGCTTTTTGGGGTTATTTTGGTAGTTAGGAGCAGCAGGTCGCTTTTTTATTACCCTTTTTGTCACTCTAGACTCACATATTGGTGCCCTGTTGTCATCTATGAAAATGACCAGAGTTAATATAAATGAATAGTTTACATACAATCGTAATAGTGAACTTTATTTAGCTATTATAATAACTCCAGAGTTATTGAATGTTATTGCACAACTGCACAGATACGCTGTACGTGGTTTGTTTCTCCCTGATCATGTTATCAGTCGACCTCACCAGTCCCCAAATAAAAAACAAAATGTCCAAACGGGAATTCATTCGCAATGTCAGACGAGCCGTGATGAATGGAGTGGACGACGAGTTTGTGGGCCACCTTTATGACAATGTCTATCTCGTTGGTCACGTTGCTCCTAAGGCTTCTTAGAAAAGTTGCAAAAGTGTGATTATTTGTTTCTACAGAGACCAGGGAGAAGTTAATGAGAAGAAAATTGTTGTTTCTTGAATGCGAGAATATTTCATATTTATAATGTGCTTCGATGGGTTTCATATGACGAGCACAATTAAAGTTTCATATTTTAGTTAGTTGATGAGACCTGACTTGTTGTGAAAGACCAATGAAACATTGTTGTGAATATTAATTAGCCTAACTAACGTCATCATTTGTACACTTTTCTAATTTTTTACCTTTAAAATATCATCTATGCATTATATCATTGTATCATATTTAAATAACATACTAGCTAGGTGTGAATAATATTTGAATTGTATTTGATATTTTTTTTAACGAAATTCACTGACATGTTAATAATGCTTGATCTCACATTGCACATGTACATACATAGTTTTAATAATAATTTTCACTCGTTTCAAAAATTAATCAAGTAGCGACGGCGGAGGTACGGGTAACATTTAATGGTTGATAATCCAGCCAGATGATGGCCGTGTCTCACCACGTTTTTTTTTTGTTTTTTGTTAACATGCTCAGCTCTAAAGATTCATACTCGTTATTCAAAAAGTCGACCCGCAACGGATGGAGACTATAAACGAGGATAGATTGATTGATTGTTCGAAAATAGATTTTTATTTTTTTAGAACATTTATTTCATCGACGATCTCAATATTCAACAGAAACTAACTCTTCTGAAAATAAAAACCAGTGCTTTAACTATTAAAACGCATGAACAAATTTTTTTTCAAACGGAAAAATTTCCATTTATTGATTCTTTTTTTACAATTCAAATATTTTTGCCCTTACTATAATTGTCCTGATGTGTAATAGATGGAAGACAACATGGATCAGTGATCTGAGTGATGATGAAATAAATTTGAAGAATTACGGGATGAATATCTGTTGATTTTCAATTGAATCCAGCACCCACAACTTGTCAACAATGCGAGAACGGCTGCTGTATTTCTTAACTGAAAGAATTTCAAATATGAAAATTTCTCATTTGGAAAGGAAATCATCTATCAAAGTATCTAGCGAAATTGTGTGACTATTCTGCAGGAATAAATTGCTTATTAGGTGAGTAGGTGATAAGTATATCTTAGTTCGTCCTCCCGTTTGATGCAAATAAAAACTTACCAAGAGGTCTGCAATTTAGCGTGTCAGTTGATCCAGATTCATCAAGCACAATGACAAACGAACGATCTGTTGTGAATGAACAGAGAGAAGGATCAGCAACAACCTGCCCTCCACATTTCAATATGCATCTCATCAGGCCATCTGAATGATTTTATTTCTATTTTTTAAAGTAATAAATACTTGGAAAACATTATAAAGTTATTTTTTTGAGAATACACATCGAGGTAATTCAAATAAAACAGCTTAATGTTTTATAAAATTGATGAACTCTAAAAAGCGTAGCATACGAACACGCTATAAACTAGAACTACTTTACTGATAACAACATCAGAAATTATTAGTAGTAGTAGTATTAAGTCAAAGATTTCACCTTTCGAAATACTTTCAAATTCTCCGTAGCAGCAAAAGAGATATTTGCTGAATAACGTTTCAATGGATTCATCTCTGTGATGATATACTAAATATTTCTTCTGTGAGGTGAGAGAAAATTTTCCTCTTATCTTATAAACTAAAAACTACTAAGAGCTATAATTAGTAGAGTAACAGACACACTATGACATCATCAGTAAGTAAGCTAAAAAGCACATACACTGTCAAGTAACGTCCCTTCCTCGATTGATTGCACGACCCACTCAAAGCTTATAATCGGCCTCTTCGAACACAATGCTTCATAAAAATCTGTGCATCTGTAAGAGGTGGCTTGACGAGAATCAAATTAAACAATTTAATCATAAGATGGAAAACTGTAATTTGGTATGTAATAAATAATGCCTAAAAAATTAATGATAATCGAGAATCGCGAAAGGTTAATAAAAATTGCTGGAACAAAAAACACAAAAATTTCATCAGGTAGAACTAAGTAGAGCATCAACAAGCTAATTTAATTGAGAATTACTAAAAAATTTATTTTTTTATTAATATTTTATATTTTTTTTATTCTTGGTCAATAATAAACACATAGGGCAAATTTAATGGAAAACTTTTCAGAAGTCTGTTTGTGTTTCAATGTAAATAAAGAACTAACAGGCATCAATAATGAAATGTGATGTTAACCAGTTGAAAGACCCATCTAGTGAACACCTCAATGAGTTACAAAATTTTTTAACAAGCTTCTGGAAAGATATAAATCTAGTATTAATTATTAATTATGACGATTCATTTAAAGTGATGGGAAAATTAAAAAGATTGGCAGTGATTTTAAATTTTGAATTTGGTGATAGATGCAACATCATCATCCTTTTCAGAGATACACTAATACAACAACTGGTGCTTCTGAGATTATTAAAGTAATTGCAGATGCAATTTTTTCTGCACTATTTCTTTCTCTTACATTTTCACAGGTGTTTCCTTGGCTACAAATTGCAGCAAGATGACCATTAATAATAATTACAATAGGATTACTTATATGCAACAAAAATATCTTAACAAAAACGAGATTGACAGAAATCGATGAAGAAGTAAACATAAATTATGAAATGTAACTTGTTTTAGAAAAAATATTTAAATTGAAAATATGAATTATCAAAAAAAGACCATGTTTTTTGCTGTTTTTCTGATGTTACCAAGACATATGTGCCATGTTGCTCTGCTTGGAAACAAAGAGTTACAATTCCTCTCATGGTCCTTTACATGAACACAAGTGTCAATTCAAATTTTTCAAAAATATCAATTTAGATGAATAAAAAGTTTTATTGCAAAAAATCTTAAATGAGAAAAGAAATTAGTAATTACAATTACTGAACCTCAACGTCCATTGTGTCTGCATCAATGCACTCTGAACCGGCACTCTCAACAACTTCCATTTGGTCATTAGTCATTGCATTATTTTCTCTCAAATATTCTACACCATCTCCAGCAATTTCAACTCCATCATTCCCACTGACATTCAATTTTTCTTGTGAGAAAATATAAGCACCAATGGTGGATTCGGTAACTACGTTTGCATTCCCTTCTAGATTGTTCTCATTGTTAATAATCTTACAATTATTTTCCTCAGTAGCAGCATGAGAATTTTTTGGAACATGGATAGTAGAATGAGTAGAATCACTACCGATAGCTGGATGATGATGATGACGAAGAAAAGACTGGTGATCATTTGACGGGATGATGGACTGTTGATCATTTGATGGGATGATGGAATGGTGATCATTTGACGGGATCATGGATTTGAGAGCAGCTGCACAACTGATGAACAGATCTTCATCTTGAGTGAGGAGGCAAGTGTTGGCGGCATACGAATCAAAGTTGAAACCACTTCTGCTATTTGTATAGCCTGATGTGATTTTATCTAAATAGTCAAGTTTTGCTGCTTCATTCTGTTTTGTTAGTTCAGTGATTATATTTCTTATGTTAGCATTCCTTCCAGTATCTACGTGATTATTTTCAATGCAGATTTTGACGAGTTTGTCATTATTATCACAATTATTATTATTATCATGAACATTATTGTCACTGATATTATTGTTATTTCCATTATGACCGCCATTCGTGTTTCTACTTTTATGTGTTTTAGCGAGATCGATATCAAATGGAATAGAGCTAGGAATCACGTCATCCCCATCATCTTTGTCTTCATTCATAATATTTCCATCTTTCAGGTTAGCACTTCCATGCTCATTGACATCAATGGTAGCATCCTGTTTATGAGAAGCCAACTTCTCTTGAAAGATCTTAGAATTCTCAGCTCTCAAACTTTCCTTGTTTGAAGAAAACTGATAATTACTCAGATTAAAATTGTTACTACTGTTGGATACACTGTTGGCTTCAATAGGCCCCTCACTATTGTGATTCTGTGGTGCATCAAATTCAGATGCATCAAATTGTTCTGCCACAATGCTCTCTTCGGCTATCGATTCTACTCCATCATATGATTCAACTTTTGTTGTTAAGAACATGTCACAATCAGAGCTGTTCATCAAACTGCATGCAATGTTGTTCTGATCTTGAAGTGATGTTGAAGATTTTGAATTGAGATCTAATGCATCATTCAAGAAATTTGATGTGTCACGAACAATTAGTTTGTCGTCATCTTCACAATCAGAAATCCCACTTAAATTATCCCCTTCATCTTTCACCTCATTAGCTTCCTCCTGCTCACCCTCACCTTCTGAAATATGGCCATTCAAAATACTTGTTTCAGCAAGCATCTATCGTTTCAAATGATAAATTAAACAATTATTAAAGATGATCAGAAAAAGCAATGACATGTTTTTTAAATTAACTTTTTGAAATGAAATTCACACAAGTGTGCAGTGAGCATGTAGTTTGTTAAACAAAGCAGTCTTAACATTGGCAATAAGTAGAAAATTTTCTTAGTACATAGTGAAATTTTACAACCATTTATGAATATCAAGAGAATAGTATTTTTCAGTACCTTGATCAGTAGCAGGAAGACTAGGTAATGTATTGAAGGGACTTGAGAGGAATCAAAATAATAATAAGAATTAGTGCAGAACTCAGAGATTGTACTTCAAAGAGTGGATACAGGGTCAAACTGGAAGCATTTGAAATGAAGTGCTGTGATACAGAAAATTATTGGGAACCTGTTGGACGTAAAGTGAGAAATAAAAGAATAAGAAACCCTAACTCTCAAAGGATTGAAACCGATCAAGCAATTGAATATAATGTTTTTTATAACTTTGTCACAATCTCAACACAAATGAACTGATGCCACTATATTACCTGTTCGTGCTTCAATTCATTTTCCAATTTTGCAATTTCTTCTTCAATTTTTTCAACATCTTCTTGTAGTAATAAATGTTCCTATAAAACAGATCAAAATTAAATTTAAATTAATGCAATCATTTATTATAAAACGTTTGCAGAAAACAGTGAAAACACAAAAAATTAAAAATCATTATTAAAATTAAATATATAACTAAGCTGAAAAAATCTGCTATTGTCATCATTAACCTGTGTTGTCAACTCATGTGAATCCTGAATCTCGGAATCATTGTCTGTTTAAAAAAGTAATCACAGGAATAATTAAAATTTAGGCAAAATGTTTACAGATGATTTTTATAGAAATGTCTTACACAATTCCACATCTAATTTAAAAGCTTTTGCAAGTTCTTCAATGCATGATTCCAACTCAGATGGAGTTTTGGATCTGAAAAATACAAAAAAAAATACAGATTGTCATTGTGGTGATTCAATCAATGTTATCAATTTGTTTTTTTCCTTATTAAATAATTTAATTTAAAAAAGAATTAGAACACAAATGTAAAATACAAACAAGAAAACAAAAATCATTGAACAATCAGGTACATTATATGCATATGAGCACATGAAAAAATAAAAATTTGATCATTTTATTTTTGATATAGTTATAGTATAGTACATTATAGATTTTTGTTATAGTCATTTATTGTTTTAGCTTACACCCCATGCAATTTCCATGAGTAATTCTCTCGGAGATGATCAATAAATGAAGAAATTTCTTTGAAGCTTTCGTAGAAGCCCATTTCGAATTTACTTTGACTGTTGTAATTTAACTAAAAAACCAAACTTTAAAAAAGCTGTTGTCCCACTTTCAGGTCTTCGGAAAGCAATCCTATCAAAAACACATCGTTTTAGAAAAGCCGCTAAATGATGTGTTAAAAGTGAACTCTGTTAAAGTTGGACAAAATTGTGATGCGCTAAACTTGAAAAAAAATTGAAATCATTGATCGGTAGTCGGAGATTCGTCACGGTTGAGGGGTTTGTAGCCAATTCTAGAAACTCACAACAATCCCACAACCAAATTTTTTACCATTTATTTAAAACCCTCATTAAATGAGTCAGTCACATTATGATTACAAAATAAAAATTTGGTTAGGAATACCCATCGATATCCACCTAGCAACCAGGACGGATCCCCGACTTAACCTCATTGATAATTTCTTTGCATACGTTTGCTCATACGTAAATCCGATATTCCTCTTCCAGCTAGATTTACAACTTTGCCTTCGAATCGCTATTCAAGTTCGATCTTAATTAAATATCGAATTGCAACAAACTCAGTTGGATAGCGTGAATGAACTGAACACATCAGACGCATGTTTCATATTCAATTGATACAAACAACGATCAATGTTTAATATTGACGTTAATGATATTTAAATACGACAATCTACAAACAATTCTACGAGATAATGTTAATATATTATGGTGTTATTGAAACACATTCAATTAAAAAAAATGTCCTAGGTTTCACATATTGATTGACAATAAAAGTATATATCTACCATTCTTGAAAAAATATTGAATTGTATAAAAATGAAAAGTGTAAGACGTACATGACCTATGGAGAAATCACGTTCACCTTCGTAGTAACCGTTATAAACTCTATATATTTCAATGTCCTATAGGTGCTACGTTCACTATATTCCATGTTTAAAACCTGAGTTGAACTTATTTACAAAACTGAATAAATCAAAATAAATTAAATTCCATTATACTTATCAATAGATGAAGATAACAAAAATAAATTACTTTATAAAATATGCTCATGCAACGCACACAGTAAACAAGTGACAAACTCAACAACAAAAACAAAATTTCTATGTGTTTCTAAATTCAAATTGAACAGCAACAACTTAATTAATGCAAAAGTTATAGAAAATAATTGCAAACAAACGTCTATCAATTTCAAATGAATAATTTGAAACCAGATAAAAATATCATCGCTCAGATTTCATTGGACAAAACATAAAGAACAAATGATGAACAATTTGTAATAGTTCCAAAAACTGACATATATTTGTTAAAAGTGATGTCCTATTCATTTAATGCAATGAAATTGATGCAAAGAAAGGAACATGTCAGAGACAAATTACCGGCTGGTCATTTTCAAAGTTTCCAGTGAGAAGGCGAACATCTTAGGTACGTAATTTTTATGGTATTGAATGTGACAATCTACGTTTTATGATTTCACCTCACTATACTCATAACATGTGGAAGAGGAAATGTAAATAAATTAGGAGCAATATGTAGAGATCCAAGCAAACAAAACTATAATACAGATATGAATGACGTTAAACAATGCACTATTAACATGAAATGACATCAGTTCTGACGTACTTTAAGCGTTTGTTATGCAATATTGTAATAATAAACTACCGTAACTCAACTTAACTGGCTAACGAAACATCATACGCGAAGTTGAATATTAAACAAACATCATTATTAACATATGCAAACTAATTAATATTCAGGAACCAACAATTTCAGTATTGACCTGAGTTAGAAGGTACAACAAACAACCTGAGATTAAGGACATTTATGGTGAGTTGTTGATGATGATCATGATGTTGTTGATGATGATGTTGATGATCGTAATGACATTATTATAATGGCAGTGACGTTGATAAATGTAAGGTGTCAGCTCAGATTACCGTCATCCTGCAACAGTGCGGTTATGTTGTTGTTGATTGGATCAAACGATGAAGATTTAATGTCATTCAAAATTGAAATTCTGATGAAATTTTACAAAAACTGAATTCATCATCACTCAGTCGGGGCATCAATGATAAAATAAGCGATTTTATCATTGTAAAAATTGTAATTGTAATAATTGTAATAATATTATATACCGAAAGTTAAAGATCTTAAAAGATCTGGAAATATAGAAAAACGTTTTTGAGAAAAATTATAAAAAGAAAGAAGTCAGAAATTAAGATTAAAGAACCATCTACCTACAGAGATGAATAGCCTCATTCAAAAACTAACATGACACGTAAAAAAAGAATAATACCCCTGACGTAACATGACACGTGACCTTAAACTGTTAAACAGGCGATATACCGAGATAACGCCATTTATTAAACAAAGCACAACATAAACTTGCCCGCCTGCCAATCGTAGAATAAAAACAGACAATATCCCAGCCAACAATAACAATAATCACAGCAACGTCAAAGAAAATTTTTCTGAAAAAATCAAATGCCAAACCACTTACTTACTTGCTAACACTCAATTTCAAAATCTTTAACATACACACATACAAACATATATACATACGTACATGCATATTTAACTTAATTATTATAATTTATATATTCATATTTAATTTATATATTTATATTCAATTTTAAGTTATAAATTCATACTTAATTTTAAAATATATATTCATATTTAATTCGGCACACAGGTGCATGGTTTTAAAGTTGTTTTTCTACAAGTTTATAAAAGTTATAAATCACACGTATAATTTGCGTTATTGGTTTCTCAATGCATACGCGCCTAGCATGGCCTCTCTCACCCTGTGCCATTTATGTTATAAACATTATAAATTGAGGCAGGATGGTACCTTCGTTAGACATGGTGGAAAAGTAAAAGGCTCAGAATGCCCGGAATCTATGAAACACCGACCTTTGACCAGGAAACGAAGGTCATTCAATGTCGGCAATGCAAACATGTCAACGACGAGTGTCGACGCAAGAGTTTTTAACACTGCTGTTGATTTGGAAAGTAAATCGTCCTTGGGTGAACATTTTTTTGAAAAATCATTTGGTTGTCATTTAATTGACCATATTCCTAAGCAATACCGTGGTAAGTTCGGCCGGATGCTGAATGACAATTGGAAAAACATCTGCGATAATCCATCAGATGATTCTCGGTGGTTCAGGTTACCATGTATTTCCAGCTTGGTTCTGCGTAAGGAGCTTCACGGAGGTGGACAACACAATATTAGCGCTAAAATTAATAGCAGAGTGGACACTTTTGTCAGAGATTCAAATGAAGAATTAATCGGTAAAATCTGTTGAACTAGTTGTAAAGGAGCAAGGTGAAATGATTCGCAAAGAAAAACTAAGTGCCTTAGTCAAAAATTAAAATAGAACAGGGCAACGTTATAAATGCTATGAGGACTCTAGCTTCGAAGGATACGATGGCTCCAGATTCGGCAGATATTCTCAATTCCCCAAAGGTCGAGCATCCCTCCACTCCGTTAGACAAAAAATCGAGTCCTATTAAAAAATCAATAAGTGTTACGGTTAATCCTCAGCCAATTATGTTGTGCTTGAGGCAGTTCCCAAAAGGAACCTCCGGAGGTAGAGACGGTCTAACTCCCCAGCACTTAAGGGATTTAACACATGATAAGTTAGAAACAACAGACCTAATCAATGAAATGATCTGTTTCATCAATCTGCAGTTAAGTGGCACTGCCGATTTTAAGAACTCTAAGTACAAGGATGTTAACAACAACACGAAAGTTTTTGTCCCGATTTGTGTGGAGACATTCAGCCCAGTTGATAAACAAACGCGATTATTTTTTATAACATAGGTACTAAGATAGTTGATAAATCGGGTGATTCTAGTGATAAAATTTATATAAAATATATCGTTGTTGTTGCAAAAGTATAACTCATTTTGTATTTTAGAGATTACTGCTAAATGCCTTTCTGTGGGAGACCCAAGACACTAATATTAACTATATAATGGTTTTTATGGCTATTATTATTAACCATGGGCTCGCACATACATACATATGTACATACATCACTGGATGTGGCCTGTTTCTCGAGAGTGTCAGGAAGTTAAAGGGCCGAAACACTCGTTGACGGAAACTCTTCCTCTGAAGACTCTTGCTGAACGCTCGTTATGTTTGAGTTTTTACATACATACAATATGGAGTATAGGGTCAGCGGTAAGTCCTAAAATGAGCAAAAAGTTCTATGCTTGACAAGCATTTCCATGCACATGTTCCACAAATCTATACACCTGTTTTACAACCGCTTAAGCCCGTCTGTTTTCGTCAAATCCTTTTTCAGCGAGGGCAGCAGTACGTGCCAGTCCAAAAGCGGAAATTACCGACTGGGTGAACTTTCTCCATTTCGAGCGCCGCAGAGCATCAAAACAATAGGCCTTGGGGTCTGAACTACATTTTTTCATATTTTCTTTTAAGCTGTCTTTGTATCTACGTACAGGGCCACTTGTCCGTCGATTTCTCGGCGTCAGTTGACCAAAAAAAACTTGCATGGGAATTCTTGTGTATGATATACATATAACATCCAACAAAACTGAGCTTGAAGCAAAAGTGATTCTTTACACATTGTATCACACTTTCCAGAACTATTGTGTTTGGGACTTTGTCTTCCAACCTGATACCAGCAATCATACACAGACACTTCATAAGAAACTGGTCTAGCCTACAAATGTGACGATGTAAAGCGTCCAGGGTTCACAGCCATACAGCAATATAGTGAGCACCACTACTCTGCATACCGCAATTTTAGTGGCAAGGATAATTCCGTACTCTTTTCAAAGACGTCCGGTCAACATGCCAAAAGCAGCACCTGTTATTGCAAACTTCGCAGCAATATTATCATCGATAGTAGCACTGTTGGAGATACATACGCGCGCATACATGCTTACATAACCACACACACACACACACACACACACACACACACACACACACACACACACACACACACACACACATATGTATATCTATATAATAAACTACATAATTAACATGTGTAAACTAAGTAACAAAGGTAATTACAAACAATTCCTATAAACAAATGTCATTAATAAAATTTTTGCTTTTACGACATTTAAATAAAACAAAATAAAACAAAAAATAATAGAGAAAAAATAATAATAAAATCAATAGCAACAACAATAACAATATTCACTACGTTAAATAATCTGATATTAATGTTAATTACACACACACACACACACACACACACACACACACACACATATATATATATTTATACACATATATATATATATATATATATATATATATATATATATATATACACATACACACACACACATACATATATATATATATAACAATTTCATCAAATTGTTTAAATTACCACTTTATATATTACCATTTTATTAGCTATCTTCATCATCATCCGCAGTATCACCATCGCTTTTACCATTAACAATTACACTACCATCACCACCATCATCAGCATCTCTACCATTAATTACACCACCAACAACAACGCCACCATCATTATCAGCAGAGACATCAACGTGAACAGCACTTGAGGAAACATCATTAGTTGATTTCTTCACTTTCTCTCTAATCGCTGCCAATGATGGCTGCGGAGGTGAGGATGATGATGAATACGACGACGACGATGATGATAAAAGTGATACCGTTGTTGGTGGTGATGGAGATAGGATAGTGAATATAGATAATGGTGATGATGACGATTGCACAGATGACAACAATGATGATGATGATGTAAGTAAACTGTCGGAGCTGTCAGAGCTTTTGAGTGAACTGGCTTTATCATATGATGACAAAGATGATAGTGGTGATGATGGTAATGAAGATGTAGTAATTTGCACATTATTCGACAATGTTGATGGTAAAGATAATGATGACGCCATAAAAGGCTTTGCCGTACAAGATGAAGGTGATGATGACGATGATGAAGTTGTAGATGCAAACAAAGTTGCTGGCGTTATTGTGGATGATAAAGATGGTGATGACGATGTTGCGGCTAATGCAGATTTGACAAATGATAAGAAGAAAGATGATGATGGCGTTGACGGTGATGCTGTGAATATTGATGTCAACGATGAATTTGGCGATGAAGATAGCATGGAACGTGATGTAAATGATGGTGGTGACAACAGTGGTGATGAGAAAAATATTACCGACGTGGCTGAATGTGATGTCGTCGTTGTGGATGATGACAATGTGGATGATAATGATGATGTAGACGACAATGATGTTGATGATAAAGATGATACTGCGAGAGATGATGAAGTAGAAAAGAGGGGCTTGGCAAGTATGCTTGAAGCCAGCATGGTAGGTTTGAGATAAACGAATGGTGGAGCAAACAGTGAAGAAGTGAAAGATGAGGATGATGAGGATAAAGATGAACGGTTCAGCATTGATGATAATGATGTTGATAATGTTGACGCCATGAATGAAGATGGTGGGGTAACAAATTGTGAAGTTGTAAATATGGATGAAGCTGGCGAAATGAATGAAGGTACAGACGAAAACAGGTTTGATGACGCTGAGAAGATGAATATTTTGTTGTCAGCCATGGAAAAAGTGTTGAATTTGCTGCTGACAGATGGATTTGTGGTCAGTGTAACAAAAGTTGTTGACGATGATTTCGTTGCGCTGGATGACATTGTTGTAACATGTTTAACATTTGATTTTGTCAACTGTCCAAAATCCAAGAAAGAAGAACAAGTAGCCAAACTAAAATGTGTTGATGTGGTATTGTTGATATTGTTGTTGATGACAGTAGTGGTGCTAGTGCAACCAAGAACCTGCTGCTGAATGCCACTCAGCATCTTGCTTCCACTACTGGTAGTGGTTGAGTTTTTAGTGCTGTGAGCAAATGTACCGCAGCCATTAATTGATTTGTTAGCAAGAGCTGTCTTGTGACACTCAGGAATATTGTTACCAATTGAAGAGCGTGGTTCATTTTGGCTTGGGTCACATGAAGTTGCTGGTTTAGCAAATTTAAGGGAGTGCTTTTTGCTTCTTGAGGCCTTTTGTCCTTTTTGTGGAGGAGATTGTGGCATGTTTTTGCAGTTGATATTTGGCTGAACAACATTCTTTGCATTTTCAGCAAAACTTAAAAAAGACTGATGAACTGCTGCAGTTGGTTGTTGTTGTGTTTGTTGCTGGCCACACTTTCTGCCATAAAATTTTGGCTGTTGAGGTTGCCGTTGATTGAACTGATGTTGCTGTGATTGAATTTCTTGCTGAAGGTCCATTGAATTGCTGGCGTTGGTGATGTTGGTGGCGGTGGTGAGGTGTAGGCTGACAGGCGTTGGTGATGTTAACCTAACTTCATATTTAATCTTTTTCAATCTTTTGTTTTTTGGTGGTGTTTTTAAATTAACTGGTTTTATACTTTTTGATGAATTGATAATTTTGTTAGAAGATTTATTCTTTCCATTTCTTACACTTTCCTCGAAAGCCACACAGATCTGGCCGTTGTTTTGATGTGGCTGAAAGATCTTCTGTGCAGCTGTTTCGTTGTTGTTTAAATTTTTGAGCAACATAGCGTCGGCCATTTCAAACAAGATGGCGCTGTTGTTTTTGTTGCTGTTTTTTGGATGATTGTTGATAGCGTTATTATTCTTTATTCTGAATCCGTTGGTCGTTATTTCATACTTGTTTGAGGACGACAACAGCTCCTATCGTTCGTGAAACATACAAAACCGATTAGAAAACTAATCAGTGAATAAAATATAAAATCAGTGAGCAACAGTTCACATACATCATCACAAAAGAAATAACAAATAGAAGAAATGATATAAAATAAAAAAATAACTGAAAGCAGAAATGTTAAGTACAAACATGCAGTGTTGGAATTGTGGGCTGATCCTCAGATCCTTGGGTGAGGTCCATCTGAATAGTTTGTTGGGGGTCAACTCATGGTTTAATTGTTTACAAAGTAATACAAATCACAACATGTTTATGTAAAATATGCTTATTTAAACTCACATCACAAAACATAGCTAATTAAAATTAATGCGTTAATAAAACGTATATTGTACCATGTACTATACACAATGTACTATACAGCATAACCTGTTAATTTATCTTAAATCTATCTCAATGACAGCCACAATTTACATTATGATGTCAATGCATCCCAAAAAAAACATTTGTGTATTTATATCACTATCGTCCAAATCGTCGACTTTTCTACAATTCTCTCTTTAGTATTCATCACTGCCATCAAGAACAAACACACAGCACACGCGAGCATGCGTGAGTCAAGGCATAAAAACAGCAATGCCAATCATCTAAACAGTAGCCACCACCATTGCATCGTCTATGAAACGAACTGTTTCCTCCTCCTCCATGCTGTTCTCCAGGTATGATATCTCATCCTGCAGCATGTATACCTTGTTCTCCAATCTTCTGTAGTCGTTCACAATGTTAATCACTTCCTGCAGGAAGCCCTTGCCATCCTTCACCACCACTCCAATCTAGTGTGCGTGCGTGCATGTGTGTGGTGTGTGTGTGTGCGCGCGCGCATGTGTGTGTGTGTCTGTGAGGATCAGTTTGATGGGGTTACGTTAGTTTAATTATTAACAGCTGTTTCATTAAACAAATAAATATGAATTCGGGACTTGAATTTCACTGTTTTCTACAGTTTAGAGACTTTCCTTACTATAGAAACTTGTCCCGTACGCAAACGAAATGATGTGTGACGATGTGTGGCAGTAATTTAAAAAATTATATCAATACAAAATAATTCAAACAAATTGTGGAGAGAGAACAACACAGACAATGATAGTAAAAATTAACTATAGAGATTAAAATGTAACTAATGGCAAATAAATCACAACAGTTTAAATAATAACATTAACCACATTAATAATTAGAAAAATGCTGATAATAACAATAACAGAAAAAACAAAACAAACAAAAACGGACTAAAAACGAACAAACAACAAAAACAAATGAACAACAAACAACAAATAACGAACAAACAATTAGTCAACATGTCTCATGTGTCTGAAGTACCATATTTTCAACAAGAACGAAGATAGAGCCTAGAGCCTCGGAAGTTTTTTTCTGAAAGAGAGCTCCACAAATTTCGCAATACAATAAATACAGTACAATGCAATACACTACGATACAATACAGTACAACACAATACAATACAATACAAAACAAACAAAATCCCAACACAGAAACAACCAACAAACCTCGTGTAATCTCTTATGAAGCAAATGCACACCACAACTTAACAGCTCATCCAACTCACATTCTAAATCTCGTTTCTTCATCACCAACCTCTCATTTCTCTCCTAAAAACGTTCAAGCGTGTTTTTATTTACCACAAACTTATGATAGACAAAAACAATTACACAAAATCAAAGTTAGCTGACAGAGGAAACACAAAAAACTGGCAAAAGATATCTCCAAACAGTCAATCAACCATCGTAACCATCACAGCACAATCATCATAGCATCCCATAATCATCATCACATTACAACACATCATCATTTTCACATCACCAGCACATCACAACACACAGCACGTTATCTACCTTCTCCATATTAATTTGTTGGATGAGTTGTTCCTTGTAATGTGGACTGCCCATGTAGTTTAGAAACATTAACATCTGCTTCTCGTACATGTCTGTCGGCATCAATGGGTGTGTGTTTGCTTGTTTGTGTGTGTGTTTGCTTGTTTGTGTATGTGTTTGCTTGCTTGTGTATGTGTTTGCTTGTTTGTGTGTGTATTTGCTTGTGTGTTTATATATTGCCGACAATGACTGTAATTCAATGGCAGAATTAAAATTGTAATTCATTTGAATGTAGAAAAAAAAATAATACAAACGAAACAACTCTTTCAAATTAATGTACAAAAGTAAGTGTGAACAAAGGAACGAATAAATGTATGAAAAAACGGATAAACAGGTGAAAAAATGGATGAATAGAATGATGAATAGATAAAAAATTAAATGAATAAACGAATAAATGAACGAATGGATGAATAAATGGATGAACAGATGAAAATATGAACAGTAGATTAAAATGGAGCAACAAACAGAAACCTACCGAGAAGAACCCTAAGTGAAGCACTGGTGTTGCTGTTCAACTGAATCATGGGCAGTGTAGCAGAGTCATTGCTGGAATTCTTGAGAAGACGTTGGTCGTTGAACAGCTTGTCTCTAACAGCATCTTGATGCATAAATGTAACATAAGTGTTTAAAAGTTAAAAAGTACCAAATAATAATTTACTCACCAGCAAAACCGTTATAGAAGAAAGTGCTTAAAAGTGAAAGGTGCATGAACATTCATCGATATTAAAAACACAGAACACAATAGAAACAAAACCAAAAATGACATAGAATAACAAGTACACTGATATTAAACATGAAACGTACATACCAGTGTATTGGTGTTGATCGTTGTTCTTGACGATTTGTTGATGGAAGAGGTGGAGGGCATTCAGCGTTGATGAGGACACTTTCTTCCTGTCCTTCTTTATAACTAAATTTCTCCTACAACCTGCATTCAACAACCATTTAAACCCTCAATATTAGTTTGTTTAAACTCTTTTCTTTTTCAAATAATTTACAAAACTATACGCTGGCGTGCAAAAATAATCTAATTGAAATCAGAAAAGTTATTATTATCATTTTAAAAAGCATCAACAGTGAAGAAAATTTAATAATTTAGGAACAATACTAAGAAATAAAATTTGTTCATTTCGGCAGTATTCGTGTGAAGTTAATTTGATGAAAACTGAGTACATGGATAATATAGTATACAAAATTATCACTGAATATGTTAACCAGATTAATTACTAGGACAGGAATGAAATGGCAATTAAAATAAAACAATCAATCAATCATTGTTCAAAGTCCTGTTCCAATTTGGCTTGGACTTATTTGAAAGGAACCAGATGACAAACATTTGCACACCAACCTCTTTTACATTTAATTGAATATTTTCGTGGCTGGTCTGCAAACATTGACTTCTTTTTATCCTGGGAAAAAAAAATTTTTTTGATGATTGCAATGAACAACTTTTACGTATGAGCTATTTGTATAGGAAATAAACACTGCTGATACGTAAAGACACTATGATATGTAGATAAAGATATAGGGGAAATATCAATTATCAACAGGAGTTGAACACTTGGAAAAGTTTTGATGTATCAAAAAATTAGAAAAGGCAAACATAAATTTAATTTCATTAATAGCACCTGACCTTTCTCGTGGTTACTTTTACACTGGAATCACCATCATCAATCTCATCATCAGCTCCGTCATCATCACCATCATCTCCCTCATTACCGAGAACACCAATCATCTGTTTCCTCTGCTTCTTTGTCTTTATGACTTCATCACTCGAGTCACTCTGACGATGGTGACGATGACGACGTCAGAATTTGTGCCAATTGATGATTGTTAAGAATTACTATGTATATTATAACGTTATAGTGCTTTGAACAGTAATCAAGTAGTTAATTATTGAATATTACAAATTTTCAAAAATTCTATTTGTAAGATTCTGATTACTTATAGAAAAATTTAACTAGTTATAAAACATAGAAAAAAGTGAAATGAAAGGGAAAAAAATTAATTGAAATTGCTAAACGATCGAGGTATGCTGCTGCAACGCATGAGATTAACTAACAATGAACATATGAACATTTAATTTGTACGCCAGCCAAAATTTGCATCATAATAAAAATCGTAATCATTGCTAAAACCGTCATCGTCATTCTAATCATCCTCATCACCGTTCATCATCACTGTTTTCATCATCATGATCGTTTATCATCACCATTGTTATCATCATCGTGATCGTTCATCATCATCATTATTATCATCATCATCATCATCTTTCACCATTTTTGCCGCCGTCATAAACAATGTATTTTCTATTTTAGTTATGTAGTTCAGACAAATGCAGAGCTACTTGCACATTGCTACTTACTTTTAAATATTAGCTGCAATTAAAATTTGGGTTATAAAACACTAAGGCCGACAGATGATACATCCGTACGAGCAAATATGTGCTAAACACACACCCTATAAAGAATTGATTGCAAGATAGTTTCTGAGTTTTCTGCAGATTTCGAACCAGGTCAACGCATAACAACAAAGCAAGCTACTAATGAGCCAACCTGTCAAACATTGCAATCAAAATCACCATCATAATTTTTTGTGACGTCACCATCATCATTAATGTCGTCATCATCGTCATCGCCATCATCTTCATCACCTTAGATGATCCATTCATAATCTTCCTCTTCATCTTCTCCCCGTTGCACTTCCTGTAATTTCCTTCCGAGTTACTCTTCAAGTTTTTAAAGTACTTCTCCAACTGTTGTGAGAATTCGCAACAAGAGATTGCTAAAGGACAACAAAATTTCATTCTAACATCAAAGACATCTGAATCAAAAAAGGACATTAAAATATCACCAATCAGCCAAACTACGTCGTCATGTCACGCTCGTTCATCACTACTATCTAACTAACACATCAATAATTTAGTATACTTACATACATTAGAATTTATTACTCGTATTATCTTACCACCATAACATAAATATTATTATCATTATTATTATTATTATTATTATTATTATTATTATTATTATTATTATTATTATTATTATTAGGAAACGGCATAGACATACCAGCGATCGGTCGATGGTGTGGAGGTAGTATGCAAATGGTTTGTCCGTCCACGAGACAGCGGCGGGCAGGGCGGTCAGTTCCTCAACAGTCATGATTGTTCCTATGTCTGGTCAGATGTTAAAGATGTGTGCGTTCGTGCGTGTGTGTGTGAGTACGTGTGCGTGCGTGTGTGAGTACGTGTGTGTGTGCGTTTGTGTGTCTGTGCGCTTGTTAATTAAACGGTATAATACACTCCTATACGTTATGGCAACAAGATATCGCAAAAAAGTCATACCAAATTTAATAGGACACAATAACGATAATAATAATTCGAGAAACGATTGGCAAGATGAACAAAAACGACAAAATAACAATCAAACCAAACATAACGCCCCAGCAAAAAAAATTACAACACGGGTTCTGAAAGGAAGACAATCAAGCAACCTGATAAATTTCTATCTGTGATGTGGAAGTTGAGTGGGCAGAAAGCTCTGGATGACACGATTCTGGCACCCTCCTTTACGTTTGCAAACCTCAACTTTAACTGCGGCAAGTTCAGAACAATTAACTAACTTATCATCCCTGGCTACTATGGATCAGATATCATCGTAACAACAGAGTTTATAAAAAAATATAGAGTTCTGTAATTTAAGCCTGAGCTGGTGAAATGAACGTATGAATAAGTAAATTATTACCAAATATATGGATAGATAAATAAATATGAACTAGTGATTTAATAGGTAAGGAGTGTAAGCGTAAAAATTTTAATTTAAATAACAGAATGAATGAATGAGTGAATGAATGAAATGAATGAATAAATGAATGAATAATAAATAATAAATAAATGAACGAATGAGTGGTACGAATGAATGGTGAATGAATGAATAAATGTATGAATATATGAATGAATGAATGAATGAATGAATGAATGAATGAATGAATGAATTAATTAATTAATTAATCAATTAATTAATTAATGAAAGAATAAATGTATGAAATAAATGATGAAGGCAAACCTGGTGATCAACATGTGGCCCGAACGCAAAGTTGTTGACAAATATGATGCTGAAACATTAATTAAATGTAAAGATTAAAAAATTCAAAAATTTTCATCATCAAATTTCAGATGGCTACAGCAGTGCAAACAGAGCAAGCAGACGGGACAGATTAATGTAGGTAGTGGATGACTTCCACTGACGTCTGCTGCAGGTCCGTCCCTCTTTCAATCAGCAAACTCATCAGTATTAAAACATCAATAGTTAAGTCTAGAAAAAGATAACACACGCACACTGCCAAATGTTATAAAAAAAAACATCAAATTTAGAATTGATTTCTAGTTTATGTTCCGGAACGTAATTGCTTAAACATCCTCATAAATTTAATACCTCGGTTGTCTCAAATAAAAGAGCAGGTATGTTAGCTATTAAAACCATACATATTCAATTCACATAATATTTAAAAATATATATATTCACGATATGGTTGTGTACTAACATATAAATGTACATTATGAAAATTGCATGCAAACCTCACATGCATCACATACAACCTGGCTGAATTGATAATCTCCAACTTATCTTCATTGAGGAAGTCCCCCCTCTCCAAATGAAACATGCCATGTCGCTTGCCGTAAAAACTCATCCACTTTAGAAACTCTCGTGATAGGTCCTGGCAAAAAAAAATTGGTTTGTGTGTGAGGCCACTGCAACAACTACATTGAAACGAGACTGTGTGTTTGTTGCTACTCATTCATTCAGTGCTATTACATACGTTGGCAGGAAATTTGATGAGAAATTTAATTGAGCAGCGTCATTAAATGCTAAAATGAGTTACGTTGAAGAAATAAAACAATTGCCTCCACAACAAATCCATTTTAACAGTCACAAATAAATTGGGATCATCATCATCATCATCATCGCCATCATCACCATCATCGCCATCATCATCATCATCATCACCTTGGAATACTTAGCGGGCCAATCAGCTTTTTCAATACCATAACAAAGTTTACAACCTGTTGCTGCAGCTACTTGCAGAACTACCTGGCCGACACCTGCAAGTTCATTCATTCATCCATCCATCCATCCATTCATTCATTCATCCATTTATTCATTCATTCATCCATCCATTTATTCATTCATTGGTTGTTGTATCGAGCTATTGTGACATTCATTCATTTATTGGTTGTAACTTTTCACAATGTTCTGACATTTGTATGAATGACTGTTGAAAAAGTAGAAGAAAATCAGTTTTAGTACATTCTGTTTGCAAATTTGATCTATGAGAAAACTTATACTGATAGCAACAACAGAAAACCATCCTATCTATAGAAGTAGATTTCCTACAAGTTTGCCTTCCTACTAAATGGAAACAAACACCAATAAATAAGAAATTGAATATCATGAAATTGATTTAATGTAAAGAATGACCAGATGAAATAGGCACTAAATGGAGAAAACAGAAAACAAGTGAATAAAACTATAATGGAAATGACCAATTATATATTAGTTAACTAAACAGATGAAGAGAACTCACCACTGCCAAGGTCAATGAATATGTCCTCCTCGCCGAATGAAATGACCTTTGTCAGTTCATGAACCAGTTCAAAACTTGTTTCCCCATAAACCTGGATTGAAAGTTGAAGATGGCAATACAGTTAGTGACCAATCCCAAACAAGATGGATGGAATATTAAAATGATAAATGTTGAATATTAATGATAAAAAAAAAAAATTGAATCAAATCCACATGAGGGTTTCAACAGAGAATTGTATGTAAAAAGACTGGAACCTCAGGAGAAAAAGGTTCATATTGGTTGAGTTTGTCGGGGTCCTCGATGGCTCTGTTGTAAGAAACTTGCAGAATATGTTTCAACAATCCATTGCATGCATATGGCAGGGACGGTGATAACAAGGATGGTGATGAAGATGATGACGAAGATGGTGAAGAACAGGATGATGAAGGCAATTTCATAGATCCCCATTCCTATATTTAATGTTATTAGACCACAGCCCATTTTATCTTTGTAATTATGTTGGTTGGCATAAATAGAATAGAATAATAGAAAAACATGACTTTCAATGGAAAAATTTAATCATGTTTTGAGCTTCACAGTGCTTGATAAATTATTTATAATAGGTAATTACAAGATAATTACACGATAATGAACATGAACTGAACATAGTTGATAATAAATGTGGTATTGTATATATATTGATGTATATTATTCACAATTTATGGTTATGCGATCCTTATACAAAATGACTTTTTTATATGTTAGAGTACAAACATAATTTTAAAGATTTTATTAAACAACTTTTGGAATTTTTAAACATAATATTCCACAAACCAACTGCCTCAAGCCATCAATGGCTCTGTTGTACCTGTCGCAGAGATTCTTCATACTCTCGTAACTGCATTCATTGTATAATATGTATTATTGTATAGTATGTATAAAAACGGATGTATTTACATCATCAGAGACTTTACTTAGTTTTTGAGAAATAAAAATCAAATCGATTTCAAACGAAAAACTTTACAATCATGCTGTCTACCCACGATTCAAATTTCTGACGATGAATAAATAAGTCATAAAAACCTTCTTGGATCGTATACAGTCAGAGCATCAATCTTCTCCAAAGCTTTCTTCAAGTCTGGCACATCTTCACAAACCCACCTGAAAAAAAAATCAATGAAAATTTAAAAAAAAAACCACAAACAATCATATTTTTTTTCAATTATACACAAAAGCAATTTATTTTAGGAGCCAAAACAAAACTGCCACAAAATAATTAACTCTAATGAAAATGATACAAATTATAATTACATAATGTAATAGGCATATGTTGGTATATATTGATATGTATAAAAAATATGAGTTAATTATTAAATTTGTCTATTGATAAAAATATATATATATTTTTTAATATATTTAATATATATAAATGATTTTTAATATTATTACTTTCTACTTTCTAAGAAAAACTACTTCAAAAAATGTAGAGCAAGTTAAAACATGCCAGCATGATATAAATAATAAAAAAAATGTTGTATAAAGTAGATTAAATTCATCCAACTTAGAATCCTTTAATAAATAAAAACAAAAAATATTTTAAAACAAGTCAAATGAATTTTTCCTGACAGAGTTGTAGAATTATGCATTCATTTATTTAAAGTAAGAAAAAAATTCATGAAAAGCTAAAAAAATTACTTGATAGTCTCGATGAGTTCATGGCTTTCATCTCTTTCATCCTATTTAAAATAAAACAAATAAAATTAATTCATTAGAATTGGACGTTTAAGAACAACTGGTTTGCTCAGCCCATTAAAATCTAAAAACAGCAATTAAGAATCTTGAAAAATGTTGTTAATTATTTTTTAAAAAATTTATTATCTAAGACAATATTTTTACATTTTTACAGTTTTTTCATTATCAAGAACACAAATTTTTCAACCAAATTGATGTAATTTTTTGTCACATAATAAACAGGTAAGTTAATACAAAATACATGAAGCTATGAAATAGAAGTCTTTCTAGTTTTAGCTGATAAATAACCACAGATAGATTTAACAAACTCTTTTGAAAAAAAAAGTTTAATTTGAAATTTTCTGACGATGATGGATGAAGACTAAAGAAACAATCTAAGGGTTTATTAACTAAGAAACAATCTCATCTTGATTGAAAGTTAATTTTTCTATTTAGTATGTAATTAAATATAGATTATTATAGATTATTATTAGTTACAAAAAACTGATTTAATTTTGTGAGCTGTAAATCCATTACTAATTTAATTTTAAATTTTAATGTTGTGTAAGAAAGTAATGAGTTAATAAAATAGGCATGAAACAAATAATTAGAATATGTTCTTACTTACATAATGACAAAAACTTATTTAATTTCATACACAGCTAACATAAAATAAATAAATATAATTGCAGGTGTATATATATATATATATATATATATATATATATATATATATATATATATTATACATTTTACTTACATTTTATTCCTTTTTATTAAAGTTCAAGTAACTGTTACTAAGTAAGTGACAGATCAAGACAAAACCAGTCATGAAAAATGAATTGATCCCTACCCTAGTTTTGTACCTTACCCACACTACTGAAAATTTTTTATAATTATATACAATCTTTTCTTACAAAACAATAAATAAGAAGAGAGTGAAGAACAGATACATACACATTAGTAATAATATATATATATATATATTATTATTATTATTTTATATTAATTACTATTACTTACACCGTAATGCACTCTACACACACATACAGAGAGCAGACAATCATTTGCATAATATTACATTATTGCACCTTTGGAACAAAATAAGAAACAAAATAATTGCACAATAACCAACTGAATTAAAATTAAATTGAATTGGACCCACCCCTATGACCAGTGGCCACTTGTAGTTCACGGACTCCCCACCAACTGGACTATGCAATTTCAGCTCCAAACTCATCGAATTGATTCGTGTTTTTCAACATCTACAAAATTCCATGCTGACACACGATAATAAATAAGCAAAGCACAAATTTTATTTAAAAAAATTACAAAATTATTTACAAATTATTCAAAAATTTAAACATTCATACAAAAAAACATAATGTGGAGCAAAATTTTAAGCCCAGTAAAGTTAGCAGCATAACTCTATTTTAAATATTTATTTTCTCCTAATTTCATGATTCAGATACGTTTATCCTGAACTTTGACGAGAGAGTGCAAGAAACTAATCAAATTTGTATTAGAACAGTTGAAATTAAGCTGGTAATCAATTTTTTGCCTATCATGTTAATTTTTGGTCTATTTTTGACTAAAAACTGAGCTTCATTAACTTTTTAAAAAGTTACCAACTAACGGGAGTCATGGCCCCATAGATAAATCTAGTAAAAAAAACTACCAGTCTTATTCAATTACTAAAAATTCATAACGAGTCCTCCTCTCTAGTAACAATAGTAATCTTCCTCTTGACCTTTCTTCTGCCGTTGATAGTATGTGATCATACTATTCTTGTGAGACTGCTAGATCATTCTGTTAATGTTTCAGATTTTTGTCTTTGGTTTTTTTTTTATCTCTGAAATAGTTTCTTTTTTCTGCTGTTCTTAATAAGGCTACTTCTAACCCTCTACTCTTATTTTTGGGATACCTCAAGGTTTTATCCTTGGCCCACTTCTATTTATACTCTATATCTTTAAACTACCTCGTATTATTTAATTTTTTTACTATCAATCAATCAATCTGTGAAACGCTTATTCAGCGCAGTTCAACAGCGCTCCTCAGTGAGTTTTGCAAACAGATAGGTCTTAAGATCCGTTCTGAATTTCGGGATGGAGTAGTCGGAGAAGGAGGTAGAAAGTTCTAGAAAAAATGGCCAAAAAAGCAAAGGCAGATTTAGCAAAAGAGTTAAGAAGAAGTGAGACAAGAAGACGATCGAAAACCGGGGCGTTTAGGTTCAATAAATATATCTAAGTACTTAAGAAATAATTTAGACTGAGACTTATACATTAATGTGCAAATTTTAAAAATTATTCTATATTTTATAGGTAGCCAGTACAGAAGAACAAGATGGAGATATGTAAGAAAAGAAAGGGGCACGAGCAACCAGACGAGCAGCAGAATTAAAAGCGTTACTTGATGTTTCTCATAAGTTTCGTAGTTTAGGCTTTATCTTTGATTCTAGCATGTCTCTTTTTTTAAGATTAATAGTGTTGATAAAAGTTCTTACTATCATCTACCTAAAAAAAAAAACTCTTGTCTTTTCTTGATGATCCTACACCTCTCATCATAGATATATATATATAACATCCATGCCTCTTATTCTTGTTACTTCATTAGTTTTTATTTAGTACTGATTACTGTAATCATGGATATATTTATAACCATGAGTGTAACTCGCTCTGTAATGATCTTCTTGATTCTACACTCAAACCCTTAAGTAAAGACTTTAACTCTGCTGTCCGTCTATAGTTGCTCGAGCCCATCTTTATTCATATATCTCCATATCTTGCACTTTTCAAAAATTAACAAACTCTTGTACTGTAATATAGAATAATTTTTAAAGTTTGCGCATTAATGTACAAGTCTCAATTTAAATTAATTCATAAGTACTTATCAGATATATTAATTATAAACGTAATACAGTATTGTATGAATTCTACCGAATTGTTATCATTAATCAATTTAAAATTAGTCTTTTCAATTCTCCTTACCAGAAATCTTCTAGTAAAATACTGTATAAAATATAGTCTCGCTCTCACTTCTTAATTCCTGTTAAACACTCTTAGACAAATCTGCTTTTGCTTTTTCTGGCCCTTCTCTCTGGAAGTCAATACCGCCTTCTATAACTACTTCTCCATTACTTACAAAGTATAGAGCGGATCTCGAGATTCATCTGTTCAAAAATTCACGGAGGAGGACTGTTGAACCTCGAGAAAATAACGCTTTCAAAAATAATTGATTGATTGAGATAGATAGATAGTTTATGAATAGTATCATGTTAGTTAATGTGTAGTTATATTAATACTATAGTGCTATTATACAATTGGACAATAGTTTATGGGTATTTATTATTTTGTAAAAATAAATATCTAAATTTAAATTCAATAATATATCTTATAATTGATTTGCAGTTAGGCTCTGGTGATAAAAACTTCAGTTATCCACCCTTAACCTAAAAGCTAATGCTACACGAATTTCAGTTAATGTAATAATAATAATGCCAAAGTACTGTGTTGCTGTACTTACTAGCATTTAAATTTCATGGCATATATTTGTGAAATGTGTTAGTCATTATAAGTTGTAGTTGTTAGGTTGTTGGTACAATTTTTTATCTTAATAATTTATCG
The DNA here is from genome assembly GCF_000326865.2 of Helobdella robusta. NCBI lineage: Eukaryota > Metazoa > Annelida > Clitellata > Rhynchobdellida > Glossiphoniidae > Helobdella > Helobdella robusta. The sequence goes on from NW_008703839.1 coordinate 3,299,714, forward strand.
GAAGTTATTGAACTAGATTTAGATTTTGACTTGGTCTAATCCCAAATAAGTCATATTGGATGAATGAACGAATGAGTGAGTGAATGAACGAATGATGCGCTTCAATTCTTAAAATGGCCGCTTGTTGATGTTTTGCTGTGTGCGGCCTATATAGATGCTATGTGCCCAAAGTTCGCTTAATTAGGATCCCCCATTAAACTTAGACACTTCATTTATCTTAGGAATTAATAGCACCGTTATGCTGCGACTTGTTTTTTTTTTACTTGTGATAGTAAAAAAATAATGAAATGAGTGATAACTTCTACTACCAAATGGACGCCACCCCAGCTGCAAGAAGATTCAACAACGACAGTATCGTCGATGAACTGGAAGGAAGCAAACTGAGAGTTCTTTTCAATGTGGGCAGCCATTTTGAAAGGAATGAAGAGGAAAGACGTTCTTTGCCTATCAAATTTACTGTAAAAGGTTCAGAAGAGTTAGTGTCATTTTGGCATTTTTTTAATTAAAATTAAATTATTTTAAAAAAGTAATAAAAAAAGATAAGTGGTTGAATTGAGTTTGATACACAAGAAAGGCTGGATACCATGGATATTGGACAGAGGGCAAACCAAATAAAATGACTTTGTTGAGTAGATGAAATTTTATTATTTCAAGT
>NW_008703839.1:3305368-3352868 GCF_000326865.2 Helobdella robusta
CTTCAGAATAAGTTTGCCAAGTTTTTACATGGAGCCGAAGCAGAGCACACCCTCAATGAAGAGCAAACTGTCAGCTTCATTGAGGTCTCTTATTAACATCAGGAAAGATGCCGTAAACAAAACATCTCAACAGGTCAATTCTGATTCCGAGAAATCTAATGCAAAAGGAAAGAAAACCAAAACTGGCAAAAAATTAAAAAAAATAAAAAACAACTGCCTTACTGGAAGCTTTGAATCTCTTGAAAAGCAGAATGATGGTTTTAACAGTCATCCTAGATGTGCATCTGTCGAACCAGAAATATTAACGGCAGGAATGTTTGCTGATAAGCAACTTCACATAAAGGATGTAAAGAAGAAATCGTTTTTAGACCAAAAATTTCATCAGAAGAGGAAGGATCTAACGTTGAGTGAAGGCCATGAAAGGAATTTCGTCAAGAGATCTAGCTTGTCAATGAGTTTTTTCAACAAGAAACATTACCTCACAACTCAAAATGCTGAGGATATTGATGAAACTGATGAACATCATGGAAACAATCTGGTTAATGGGATAAAAATTAAATCCGAGGACACTCATAGCGAAGATAATGTCGTCATTTATGCCCATCCTCATAATTTTGAATCAACCCAGAAGGATGAAAATGATGCATCAAAAAATTCTGAATTTAACTGGAACAAAAAAGAAGTAATAAAGACTAAAATCTCATTACCAGCTGATGCTAGAATATCTTCAGATGTTTCAGGTAAAAATGGATCAGTGTTTAATGGACTGAATGATAAAAGTAAGGCCACGATAACAATGGAAGATATTAATGAAGATGATATTAAGGAAGAGAAACATCGAAAGGTTAAAACAGCCTCCAAGAAAAAGCTACCGAAAGTAGTGATTCATTATGTTAAAAGTGCATCTGCCATCAGCAGTGCTATCCAAGAGCAGCAAGAACATAAACACACAACAGTTCACATTACAAACAGGTCTTTTTATATATAATTCAGTTTAGTTAATTAATTTATTTTTTGTTTATTAATTAATTTATTTTTCTGTTTTTATTTTTTCGTTTTGTTTTGCTAGGTTCAATCACTTATAAATTAAGTTTAGTTTTTTGGATTTACCACTGAAAGCATGTTATTATTTCACAAAATCTAGCAACACAAGTCCTCAGTTTCCACTGGAATACATTCAAGAATCCTCCCTAACCTCTGACACTCCACAACGACACCTGGCACATCAACAGAAGACTGACCACAAAAGTAAACTTCAGAGTCGACCGAGGGTAGGTAGTGTTGACAGCACAGAAACTTCAATGAATGCCTCGTCCTCTACCTTGCCTCTCAATTTCTTTCAAAATGGTCCCGATCCGTCTGGAAGTGAATTTGAAAGCAACTACAAACTCAGTGATACCTCTGAACAAACTTCAAAAGCTCACAACCACCACAAACACCACCATTATCATCATCATTCAAGTCCGGGTAAAATAAGCCACCACAAATCAAGTGGAAGTGGCAGCAAAAGTGGCGGTGATGGTTCTGCTGGAAAATCAGGGAAAGTTGGCCTTGAGAAGAAAAAGAAAACGTCTTCATGGTATAATGTATGTTGCATCTTCTACGTTTTTACTTTTTTATTACATATTTACACTTATAGGTTACATCTTCAATTTCCACTTTTATTTATTTATGAATAGCATTGGAGATTTTATTAAATGGTTTTGCAATGGTGAGAGAGGGAGGCCAGTTTTCATATAAGATTGTAATAAAGGATTGTGAGGCAGATAAATTTGTTCTGCAAGTCTGTCTACATATTTTTGAGCTAGTTGAGCGGAGAAAAGTTTTAATACGAGTCTTTCTAAGGTTAAGCCTCTCAAGTTAGAGATGTATATATTAAGTTTGAAGAATTGCTCAATTAAGTCATCATCAATTTCTGTTAATAATAAAATATTTCTTTATTAAGAATGAAATTATTTTCGCTTTGTTTTAACATTCAACTAAACCTTTTTTCAAAGTCAAGTGTTTCAAGCCTTATTTAAATGCAATATAAAATCATTCATGTGCTAAATAAAAGGTATGCAAGTTTTCTGATTGCCTAATTTTATTCATTGTTGCTGACAACAAATAAAGTGGTTCATAACATATACAAAAACTTCATAATTAACTACAATTATTATGATACTTCATAATTCACATTTTAATTCATATTTTAATATTTCATAATTCACAAAAAATACTTCATAATTCACAACGAATACTTCTTAATTCACGACAAACTATTTATAATTCACAACACTTTTGCCAGTCAGATATTAAGTGTGTACTTTCTGAATCTTTCACTTGAAAACATTATGCGAAATATTAATAACAGTAAATGCTCTTTGTAAGGTACTTGAACCACGTCGGTGAGCAAATGATAACTAAGGGATACAGGTGATGTGTACGTGAGTGTGTGTGCCTGTGTGTGTTTGAGAGAGAGAGATAGAGAAAGAGAGCGTGTTCAATAATAGTTTTAAAAAGGTAACTTTCAAAATAGGTATGTAAACTTTTGAATCACGTTGTAGCAAAACAAAGGTCACATAAAAAGCTATTATTATTTTGAATAATATGAATATTGTTTTTGCAATTTTCCATAACTTTTTTGGTTCATTGATCTTCCAGATGAAATATGTCTTGCCTCCATCGTATTTTCTATTTTCGTGTTTTTGTTTTGTTTGTATCAGTCATAAACAAAAACACACACACATAATATATATATATATATATATGTATATATATATATTTACATACATATATATATATAATGTTATATACATATACAACATATGTAATATTATTTATTCATTCTGTTGACAGCACAAGAAACTGGTTAGTAATTTTCCTGTTGTTGTTGTGTTTTAATTGTATTTTCAACTGCTGTGTCATTCATTTTTTGTGCTTCACTCAAGTGTGAAGTTTGTCCTTTTGGCTTGAGAGTTGAGTGATTTATTGTATTCATTCGTTAAATTGTCGTTGTTGACATTTTTATTAATAATGATTCTTTATTTTAATCTGGTTAAGGATTTGTGTGATTCAGCTATTTGTAGTTAAAGCTGTTTATCTTGATGGGCTTTGTGATGTGTTTATATATTGCTATTAATTAATTAATTAATTTAATCAAACTGTGTACAATGCTTCTATGTTCTTATTGATTTCGCTTGATGACTATTTAATATTTAATGTAATTATTTTTTCAAATACTACTGACTGACTAACTATTCAAATATTTTGATTTTAAAATTATTTATTATTAACTTAATTCATCTTAAAATGAACATGTATATAATTATTTAATTTTTTTCTCGTTTAATCATTTGGATTAACGACAGTTTGATCATATCTATATCTAGCTGTCTCTCAATCATTAACATATTCAAAAAATAATTTGACTTTGTTTGAACAAAGGCATTATGAATCTATACTAATATTTGTACCAGTATATCTACCTTGATATATATATATATATATATACATACATATGTGTGTATATATATGTATGTATGTATGTGTATATATATATATATATATATGTTGGTAATAGACCATAATTTTTACAATATTCTATAAATTCTACCGAATGTTTGGCGCCAAACATTCGGTAGAATTTATAAAATATTGTAAATATATATATATATATATATATATATATATATATATATATTGATGAAAATCACAGCATGTTCGGCGTTAGTTAACTTCCAATTTAACATTTCGATTTTTCTAACTGTTGATCAGAAATCATTTTCAAGTTTCTTTAGTTCTAAACCAAAATTTTTTTTTTTATTATATGCATGATAAAACAAAAAAGCTTTTTTAGTCTTAAGTGTTCGAATTGATTTGTTGTATATGTGACCAGATGCTCAAATCAAATATATATATTTTAGGTATATATATATATATATATATATATATATATATATATATATATATATATTATGGATGATTCCTCTATTTATAAATTTATTAGTGGGAAGAATTCCAATTGCCCGTTGTTGAATATTTATTATGGATGTCTTTGTTGTATGAGTATTGATTCGGCTAGTCGTAAATTATTATAGTTGTTATTGTAATGTAAGATTTCAACATTGTGGTCTAAGATTTGTCTAGTAATTTTAGTTTTGTGTTTCTCTTTCATGTGATTCTTTATAGCGCCAGCTTGTACATTCTTTGTAACTAACGCTGAACATGCTGTGATTTTCATCTATAATTGCATTTCTGACAGTCTTAATCCACTATATATATATATATATATATATATATATATATATATATATATATATATATATATATATGTGTGTGTGTGTGTGTGTGTGTGTGTGTGTGTGTGTGTGTGTGTGTGTGTAATGTACATATATGTACGTATATTTAAATGGCAAGCCAACCCTAATCTGCTGGAAAGCAAACCATCATCTCATATTAGTCTCCAAATTCATGACATTAAATTTGTGTTCTCTATTTTTTAACATTAATATATCTTTAGAACTCTGTCAACATTTGTTTATGTGAAGCTGTGGGTGTTTTTGCTTGCCATAGTTTACGATCAGTGTTTTTGTGCTACAAAAATAATTAGTATGTACATATTGATTACATGTAGTTATCATACGAAACTAACTGCTAACTAACTCTTTAAATGTTATTTCTAGTTGAATGCTGTGCATATATTTTACATTTATCTATTTTATTATATCTGAAATATTTCCTACGGGTCATTTACTGAATATTCAGTTAATATTAATTTTGGGGTTCTACTGCTAACAAACAATGTTTATTTGTTTAACTGGGTATCTGTCATTCAAGGAAATTAGACCAAAGAACAATTTGTTTATATGACCTCTTTGTTTTATGTTAATTAGTCATGCTAACATACACATCCCTGTTTGGTACAAACAAGTTTTAAACAATAAGTCTTTCTATAAAGTTCTTACCTAGAACCCATCTGATTTTTAAAACTGCTAGCTTGAGTATTTAATGAAATTGCATGTCATGCTGATGTCTTGAACATTCATGTTACAAGTACAATCGCTCATCTCTGCCCTGAAATAGACAAATGGATTTGATTGATTCTTTTTGGTTTGATGTCTGAGCAAACAATTTTTCATGTTTTTCAAATCCTTTGTTGTATTTAACATGGCTTTAAAAATAATTAACTCTAGTCTCCTATATAATTAGACAAATTTTCAGTATAGGTGATTTCATCATAATAAATAAATAAATGTTTTTTCATAAATATTTTGTATTTAATTTTGATAGATATTTCTAATGCTAATGCATTACAATATTACATATGTTTTTCGTTTATTTCATTTCTATGTTTAACTGAGCAAGCTTTTTACTTGTTTTTTTTTTCAAATTCAAATTGACTTTTTGGGATACGATATGTATCACTATTAACTTCCAATCATGCTCACACGCTGACCTCCATAGTATTTTATTCGTGCTGTTATTATTTTTGAACATTAGAATAATTTACAAAAGGAGATTTTTCTATATGTTAGAAACATTACATATAATGTATTTATTGTAAATATGTGTTTGTGCCTTTATGGTAACACACGTTCATTTGGCTTTAGTTTTGATGGTGGTGTTTAGTTGAAGACGTACACCACATTATCTATCGGTTTGCTTGCTTATTACATAATTAATTTTTTTATTTACAATGTTGATTGCTTGGTATTCAGGTGCTCAGTCCCTCGTACAAATCACGAAGTGAGGATTTCAAGAGGATATTCAAGGCACTGCCTGCTGACGAGCGACTCATTGTTGGTCAGTTCTTCTTTCTTCTCTCTTCCTACTTTAATGATGTTTGTTTGCTAGTTGTTTAAATCCGTTGTCATGACCCTCCTTGAAAATGCAACTATATAATGCAGAGTTCAAGTAAATTACTTAATATAAACAATGTGCACATATACCCAAAGATTATGACAACATTTTCATTTAATTCTTATGCTGATTATTTGAATCTGATATAATAATAATAATAATAATAATAATAATAGTTTATTATTAAAAGGCACGAGCTGAACGTTCCTACGCCCCCAACAAGAGGATATAATCAAAATCCAATGAGCCAACAATATGATATATAATAATAAGTAAAATATGTACAAGCAAATCAAGCATATGATACCATGGTAACATCCCCCAAAATGCAACTCTTATAATGCAACTAATTATAATAAATAAAATATGTACATGTACATACAATTAAAACTAGGCGTTTAAGTAAATTGTGCACCCAAACATTTATTCGTTTATATTACATGTTTATATATACATAAAATGTGGTGGCTAAGAACATAAAAATAAATATTCATAGAAATTAAATTTGAGATTGTTTAATATATGAACTGCTACAAGTGCTGAAGATGATTGACAATTCGAATTAGGTCCTATACACTCAGAGAATGTATAATATGTAAAACTGTATATTATTCTAACTTTAATAAAATAAATAATGACACAAGAATTTGGTTAGAAACGTTGAGAGATGTAATAAAATACTATCCATAAATTTCATAAATTACGGTATATATATATATATATATATATATATATATATATATATTTATTTATTTATTATCTCGTTTGTCTTATCATTTTGTGTGCTGATTGTCATTGTGCTGATGTGCTGGTCATAACAGCTCAGTGGATGGATGTCTGTTTTTAAAAATTTTGTTATTTAAATTTGCTTGATTTGCATATTATTAGAACAAATTTCAAGGTTATTTAAATGAAGAGTTAATTTTTTAAGTTATTTTGAATATAAATTTATGGTTAGGTTTCAAAAAATCCAAATTTTTCCTTATAAATTCATTAATTATAACAAGTGAAATTTAACAAAATTCAGATTACTCATGTGCCCTGCAGAAAGATATCTTGATACAAGGTCGTATGTACTTGAGCCAATCATGGATATGCTTCTATGCCAACATCTTCAGATGGGAAACTGTGGTGCGTTTTGACGTTTTGGATCAATTGTTCAGTTGTTTAAAATTTGACTCATGATTCCTACTTAAGTATGCCACAACTAGTTATTCTAACTTTCTAAGTTAGCTGGATGAATGCTTAACATCCACTTCAATCACTATATTGTTTTTAGTTTTGTTGTCCTTTTTGTGATGTGGTGACCTAAGTGGTGATCATTGCTGTTAACGTAGGTAATAATACGATGCAAAGACATAACAAAACTGACGAAAGAGAAAACGGCTCGAGTGATTCCAAATGCAATTCAGATCTGCACCAAGGATGACAAGTACTTCTTCGCATCATTCGGTTCTCGGGATAAGGTCTTCCTTCAACTGGATCTTGTCAGAAGGAATGCTTCCAATGGCTTGGTCAGTTGTTAATCTGTTGTTAATGGGTTGGTCTGTTGTTGGTCTGTTGTTAATGGGTTGGTCAGTTGTTGGTCTGTGGTTAATGGATTGGTCAGTTGTTGGTTTGTTGTTCATGTAGATGTTGGTGATGATAATACACTTCTAATCAGTGTGGTTTCAATTAGAGCGTTATTACAAAAGTTGTATTTTTCACAAGGTTAGTTTAAATTATTCACTTGTACAATGTTATTCATAAATGATATTGCTCATTTCGTTGACATAAGCACATAAGGCTAACACAATATTTTATGATGTAACGTGTTTTTTGTTATCATTGTCATCTTTTTAAATAATTAACATCCGCCTATTGGCAATTGTTGAAACAACAACAAAATAAGCTAATGATCATTTTGAATTCAGTGAATTATTAATGATCATTTGACCGTGAGGAGATTATTTATATTGTTTCAAACATCAAGTCACTTGACTGATATCATTTCATAGCTCATGAGCAAGCCAGAGTTTTGGTCCTGGGTGCATTTTTATTATGGAGATGATCTAGCATTGACATCTGATGATGAAGATTATGTGCCTCTAACGTCTGATGACAAGAACAGGTTTCAGTTATACCTACAGATGGAGATGGGACAGGATCAAGGAATTGAAATAGGAAAGGTTTGTTTGTTTGTTTTTGTGTTTATTTGGAATGTTTGTTTGTTTGGTCACGCATTGCAAAATCAGTTCATATGCTTGCTGGTAAGTTAAGCTTTATAAAAGTGTTGCAGATGTTGGGATTCAGTGGGAAATAAATGCAAGGTCATCATTTTACGAGTTGTTGTTGTTGTTAAGCAAAAATATCATTAGTAAAACTTGTTCATTGAAAGTTTAATTCTGGAATTTTGCAACAGGAGGCATTAGATTTGTCAGCAGCAGCATCTACGGCAACGACAACTACGACCTCATCGAATAGATCTCCAACGTGCAACGGCATCGTCAACAGCACCACATTAAATGATGACGTTGAGAGCTTCAACGATGATGATGGTGGTTGTTCTGCTGATGTGGTGAAGGATGACGAGGAGGAGGAGGAAGAGGGAGATGCAGACTACAGGGAATGTGAGGGCAGCGAGGATGAAGAGAGCTCCAGTGGGGATGATCTTGGTTAGTTTCTCAATTATTTAAATTATATATAAGCTACGATAATTTTATATATCTCTATATAACTGTTCAATTAGTTAAATCAAGTTCTTCATTTTCTTTCTTTTATTTAAATGCTCTTACTGAACAGTTGACTACTGCTCAAAGCATTCTCACTTCAGCATTGATGTGTTGGACGAGGCCTATGATTTGACTGTCGATGATGTCTTTCAACATGTCTTCTCAGATTCTCAGATATACAGAGAGTTCATCAAAACCAAGAAGACTTTTGGTTATTAATTATTTTAATTTCTTACAAAATTTGATATTTATTATTATGTTGATTCATTTTTCAGTATGAAATTATTAATTTGTAAAATTCATTTTTTTGAATTTGGTTCTAATGAATAAAAGGATAAAATTTAGGATGCAATGCAAAACATTTGATAACTTCCTACATCCGCATTCAAATGTTGATCAATTTACTTAAGATGACTATCAACATTGAAATATTACGTTTTTATTTTAACTTTAATTTCCCATTTGCCTCATTATAAAGCACAAAACATGCAGTATAGTAACGTAACTTTAATAATGATCAATTAGACGTTTCATTGAACCCCTGGTCAGAAGAGCTGGATGAAAAAGGCAGAAAGGTCAGGAACATCTCATACACACTCACACTTGACTTCAGCATAGGTCCCAAACATTCGCCATCTACTGAAAAACAAGTTGGTTTTTTTGTTTATTTGTTGTTGTTGCTGTTGTTTTTGGCTTGTTTTACATATACTGTAATTTTATCTGTTGTCATGATTTATTATCTGACACTGCCATGGTGAACATAACTGATAAACGGAGATAATTTATTAATTACGCTATTATCATTTGGGATTCATTGTAATAATCTTTTATGTAATTGATATTTATAACACATTCATCGGGGTAATATTCTCTGAAGGTGATGCACACGGAATCAGAGCCAGGCCGCTTCTACCTCATCGATTGTGAGTGTGTCAACGAAGGCATTCCATACGGAGAGAACTTTTTTATCACCAACAGGTTACTTGCTTTATTGAGCGGTTGGAACTATGGTTTGGCGGTTCGATGCTTCATTGGTTGGTCGGTTGTTTGATTAGATGGTTGGTTGGTTGTTTGATTGGATGGTTAAATAAGATTGTTCATTTAGTTGTTTATTTTTTGGTTAAATGGCAGTTAATGGATTGAATTCATTAGCTGTCAAGTGACTTCAGCGATATTTATTTATTTTTGCGTATGTTTGTAGATGTGTGTGTGTGTGTGTGTGTGCCTGTTCATATGTGTGTTTGTATGTGTGTTTTTACGATATGCGGATCATTGCTGTTTTGTCATTTTAATGTTTATTATCATCATCACTGCTTTCACCATGAGGGCATACACCATTTGGCTGATATTGCATATTATTGCCTACATTATTATTAATTAATTAAATTAAATTATTATTATTTTTATTATTTTAATAACTATTATTTTTATCTATGATGTTTTATTTTTTTTGTAGGTACTGTTTGTCTAGATTATCAGATAAAAGAAGCAGACTAAAGATTACAAGTCAGATTAATTACAAGAAGAATGTATGGGGCTTCATCAAAAGTATGCCTCACGTGATACTATACAAGAATGATGAGGATGATGATATTTATAATGTGGTTGTTGTTGTGGTTGTTGCTGCTGCTGATGATGATGATGACGATGATTTTGATGATGATCGTGATAAATTATGAGATAGATTATGAAAACAAATATGATATATTTATATGCGGTTTTGAGAACAAATATTGTCTTATTGGAACTCTGCACTGTGCTGTTTAGCACAAATGTACTATGTACACATGCATGTTTAGTACTCGTGCCAAGAGGAGAGTTGAAAATGTAGATTTTAAGAAATGATAAACTCATTTTAAGTTTAAAGTTAACAGATGAGAATGACTATCGATAATTTTTTGTGTGGTTTACATTGCTGAACAGTCAAGTTAGCATGTGATTTTTAATTAGAGTTTTCTATACTTGAATGAGAATAAATGAAAATTTAAGAATGAATGAAATTTTAAATATTGTCTGTCATCATAATTTTCCTAATGCATGTTTCTATATTGGCCGTTATAATATTTGTTCTAGATTTTCTTGAGAAAAACGTTACAGCGGGTATCATATCAACATTCAGTGTGTTAGGTTCGTAACGTTGGTCTGATGGTTTTTTGGTCCTCTATGTTAAGTTTACTTCAGTTATAATTTCAATTTGAATAAAAACTCATTCTTTGAATTCTATATCATTTACATTATTCTGTATTATTTACAATGGGGCTTTTTGTGTAAGACGCTCAAGGTTTCATAAAATTTTTAAATTTGCTATAAATTATCTTTTCATTTTTGCTTTCTGAGAGTCTGATATAGTTGATTTAAGCAAAATATTGATAATAATTATAAATTAACGACAATAAATTATTTCGTTACGCTGCAAAAACAAAGTGCATTAATTATTTTTAAATTGCATGTTAATTTTTTTAAACGTTTAGTTTTTTAATAATTTTTTTATCATTTAATCTCATTCAATTTTTCATTCAGTCTCACTGTTTAAATTGCCTCTCTTGACTCATTAAATATTAATCTTTCCCACCAACCACCAGCTGACCTGTTACGTTTGGAATCTGACCGCCATTTGATCAGTCTATCTCAATCACCGTCTCTTAAGCAGCGTAATTTTTTGAGGAGAAGGAGGGTGGTGGGAGAGAATGCTGGAGTGGAAAATGGCGTCGGTCCATCCAGTGTCACTCCATCATCTCCTGTCGCTGACCAGGCGCCTGTTCACAAGCAGGCATCTATTCATGTTTCATCCATTGTTAAAAGTATTCAACCTTTTGTTCCGTCTTTCCAGTGCATACTTGTTTAATATTTAACCCACTTTTTATAGATGCACGATCATTGTAAATTTTTTTTCAAAGCTGTTAAATGGATATGAATCAATAAAATTTCACTTATCTAGCATCATTTATAATTGTTTGATCTCTTAGCATGTGACTTGTTACACCTTTTAAAGGTTAATTATATTTAAACGTTTCACTAATTTTAATTTCAATTCATTAACAGACACTGACTCAAAACCTAGCTATGTTACGCTAGCTGATCACCCTAAGTTTACCATGGATGTTCTCGTCAGACTCGTTTGCGTTGTGTTAGTTTATCATCATTTTAAAAGATTTTAAAAAATATTATTTAACTAAAAAAATATTATTTAATTAAAAAAAATATTCATTTAACTTGTTAGACGATAATTGGAATTTTCTGTCTATTTGTGATATGGACACTTATGTTAAATAACTGAGCCGTCTATATTTTGTGTATTCCACTTTTAACGATTCCGATATAGTGTGTATATAAAGTATATGTTATTTATTGCTTTGAACATTAATTAGCACATGAGTTAATTTACATTTGCAGTTTTTACACACAGGGCTGAATATTCTTACTCGTACAATTATCTCTTAATTTAACAATCGAATTGCCAACAGACTGGTTGTTTTGATGTTTTTCAATGCTGTGTTTTTCTACAAACTCTGGTCGTTAGAGAAGTCAGCCACGAACATGTTAAAGTCGAAAGTGGGAGGCAGTCAGGATGACGATCTCCTATCGTCACTATCATCTTCAATGACTGCCAATCCTCTTTCATACAGAAGGTCTTAACGTTTCCAATTTCTATGTTTTGAAATGTTAATTTACTAAGTTTATTTAACTTTATTTCTATTTTTCTTTAATTCACGATTAATGTAACTCAAATACGTGCAGGGATGTTTATGAGGACCTTTTGAAAAAGCCTCGCTTAGCAGAAAAGCTGATGAAGAATGTGATTGGAAATGATTGGACGAAATCTGATGAGGCAGATAAGAAAATCTTAACTAGTTTAGAAATTAAAGAATGGAAGAACGTTTTGTCATCGACGATACAGTTGGTAGACCATCTGAGATTGTCCCTCATTCGAATGAAGAACCAGCTGGGCCAGCTAGATGATCGCACTTTTGGAGCAGATGCTAACAATGTTAATAATAATCAACCACCACATGCATATTACAATCGCGAGAATAAAGAAAAGAGATGATACGTCAGTCAGTTGATATTTTCTATATGATCATAAGCACTTGTAAGTTCAATGATAGAGCACATATAATCCACGAACTAGTCACGCCAGCGTGATTTTAATTGAAAATCATCGATGAAAACATTTTTCTATTTGAAATTAAATTGTGATGAAAACATCAGATATTAAATTTACTATTCATTTATTCATTCAGATTTAGGTTTAATTTTACGTTCTTTTAGCAAAAACTTTTTTCCTCACATATACACCTATATATACACACACATATATATATATATATATATGTGTGTGTGTGATTTTGTGGACTATGGCAATTCGAATTGTTTTGTATCTTTTCTTGAAACTTTCCTAGATTATCATTTATTTAATTGTAGTCAGTTTCATTTGATGACATTATGTTCAAGTTAACATCTGTCACAATGTGTGTACTTACATATTTATGAAACTTTGGTCATCCATTTAAACGTTGTACAAATTTTCTAACGGACTAACGAACGCGGGCACGAGGACACACACATACACATATGTGTATGTTTGTGTGCGTATCCATATAAATTATGTTTGAGTGTGTAAATATATATATATATCATTTGCAATGATATACATGCCTATACAAGTGCTTGCATGCAGGTGTGCGTTCTTGCAAACCAAGCCCTTAATAAATGATCAGTGTATTTATTTTTTAATTTATTTTTTGCGTGTATCCGACGAATGATTGGATTTAATTTTTATGGTACCTCACTGTACTGTACACGTGCTTGTACTTTACACTATTGTCATATATACGTAATGTCTATTGATTAATCATTCACCTGCATACGATGTCTTTATTTTGATAGTCATTCAATTGAATGTTTTCATGTGTATTAGCAATCCTTATTTGTTGAATATGTGTCAATTATATAATTCTTAGGAATTTATTCATTTGTTAAAATGTTATGTATGTTGTTGCGACGCGAGTATAAATTTTGTTTCAATAACAAATCACGATTGAATTACTCCACTTCTTTTATTCACCACGAACGAGATCATCAACAACGTGATATTAACACAGATTCTTGATTACTTGGTTCAATCTGGGTAAAAAATCTATTGTTATTATTATTATCTGTTGTTATTATTATTTAAGTTAATACATTAATATACAAAGAATGCGTAGAAAGCATTGAATGAGACAATTCATGGAATTAATGTCGCGATTCTTATTTAAATCGAGTGCCGTATGTTGCCAAACTTGAGCAGGGCTGACGGATGACGCAAAGATGAATCGCGACATCAATTTCATGAACTGTTTCAAGATCTTGATTGTCTCATTCAATGCTTTCCACATATTCTTTGTATGTTATTGTATTATCTTTAAGGCGTGAAAACTACCATTATTTGGGGAAAGTTCTATCGTTATTCATCGAAACTGTTTTTTACACAAAACCAAATATTTAGGACGATCCAATTTCAGTGATGCTATATTCACAAAACAACGCTTCTCCTGATTTCGACATCGAGATTGACAGTAAGAGATTGACAAATAAGTTTTAATTTTTTTTGAAAACTACATCTTATCAACATTAGACCTCTTCTTTTTGTACTTCATATATACTATTATTAAAATTTAAATTAAGTAAATTAATATTATTTATTAATAAATAAAATACATATATGCTGTCGAGACTAATATTTATTCTTCTTTCATCAATCCGACAAAGATTTTGTTTTATCTTGATAACAACTGCTTCTAGAATCTAGGTTAAACCTTTCAAGTTCCAGTAAATAATAGTGATAATAAATTAATAAAACCATAGAGCCAAATATTTTTCCAATTATTGAATAAATCCTTTACCAGAATTTTAATTTTTTTTTCAAATTTTTGCACCTTTTTATTGTTTTCCATTTAAATTAATATGAGGCTGAGCCACTGTTATTTTCATCTTTAAGTTATAAATAGAGTAAAAAATCGAATTAGCGGAATTCTGCAAACTGTAATTTAAACGGATCAGCTTACGCAAATCGAAAATTTGTCACAAATTATAAATTTAATAAAATCGACGGAACCCATTAGTTTTTACACATTAATAAACAAAATTTTATTTCACCAAACAAAAATTGTTTCATCTGCAAGCACGAGGAATACCTCTGTAACAAGGCCAGTGAAATCAGTTTAAGTTAAGCTTTTTTGTGACTTTTCATTAAATGGATTTTCTCAGATCCTGCAGGTTACACATAGCTTATGATGCATGCATCTTTAGTGGGCTATTCAGCGCATTAAAATTAAGCTATTCTGTAAAGTTCAGTGAATTTTAAATGCATGGTACAATCTATTATATGTTAAAATGTATGAATGCCGCTAAACAATCTTCCTGAGTATATTTTAAAAAAAATTCAACAAAGCAATTTTTAAATCGTTTCTCTGGAACTCTCTACCTACTTCTCTGACTACTTCTCCATCCCTTGCGAAGTTCAGAGCGGATCTCAAGACCCATCTGTTTTCAAAATTCATTGAGGAGCGCTGTTGAACATCGCGGAAATAGCGCTTTATAAGCTAATTGATTGATTGATTGAATTGATTGATTAACTGTCTTTGTAATAAACACTATTACATAAGTTATTATCGGTTTGAAATGGCACATCATATCTTTAAAAAAAAGTCAAATCTATGTTTAGATGGTTTGGTCAATGTCAACCAAATCTGGTTCGATTAACTGGCTTTACTCGTATATCAAATGAAAAAATCATATTTTATTTAATCAAATGAAATGAAAAATTATTCAGAGACCAAAAAAGAAAAATACATATATCTACACTTAAATTTTCAGTATGCATATGACGTATTTCTTATTATATACTTACATAGTAAAATATTAAAAGATATATACATATATTACACAGACACACACATATAAAACACGGAAGTATACTGGTATACATACACAACACATACATCATTATATATTGTATAATAATCTTTCTTTATAATTTAAGTGGCTTGATTTATGATTATTAGAGGGTTTTGTCAAATAATAACAGAAGCAATAATAAGCAAACGGAATCAAACGTATATATAAAAAATCAATTTTATTCACTATACTCAACTTGCGTCGAACCTAGCGTATCACAACAGACAGATTTTTGCTTTTATATGTTCCGAGATAGCTCACCGTAAGTGTCGACATTTTATAAATAACGTTTGGTAGGTGTATGCGAGGATTAGAATTAAATTTTGCCTAATTAGTAATTTTATTTCAATGTTTCTATAAAAAGTTCAATTATAAATTATAGAACAGGTATTTAAACTATTAAAATTTATGCATTAAAAATTTTCCAATATATTTTTGATATTTTTTTACCGTCTCAACGCCGCTTCTTGCTATTCTTGTATACTCATTGGTCCATTCAGCTATCTAAAAAATCTTTTATATAAGGCGAGTTTGGTGATAAGTTACATTGCCAGACTTTCGAGTGTGGCTCGATCTTTTCCTGTTTGTCAGGGATTAAAATTAAATTAAAAATAAGTAAATAAGTTCAATTGTAGCTTAATTGAAGAAAGTTCGAAGCAGAAATTAAATTATGTCTCAAGCCAAAAGTACAAGTGTGGTGGGTATTAATAAAATATTTTATTTAATTACGCGTTCCTGAGTTCAATTAAAAATTAAAAATTTTAAATTAAATTATTAAAATTGATTGGTTTCAGTTTGAACCGAACTTTGAAGTTTATCAATAATGTTATTTTTATATCATTTTAATTCATTTACATTTGTTTGTTAATTAAATTTATCTTGTCATGTCAACTAAAATAACTAAAACTAAAAAATATAAAAACAATTTTATTATAATATAATATTTATATCACTATGACTGACAGTCATAGTAATTGTTTTTATATTTTTTAGTTTGCTCTTTTCTGTTCTTTTGCTTTTGGTTTCATTTCAATTTAAGACAAGTAAAATTAAGTTTTTATTTTTCAAATAATTTGTACAAAGTTATGCTTATTTATAGTTTTTTCTTTAGTATTTATTTGTAATTATTTTAATATCCTGACCTAAACTAAACGAACTAGATCAAGTTTTAAAATTTTTTTACAAACATTAACAACTTGCTTGCCTCATCATAAAAGCATTTGTCAGTTAAAATTAATTGAAAAAGAATAGAATAATGATAAAGTAAGAAAAGATAGATATTATTGTCAATGCAATTTCTTAGTAAAAATTATATCTTTTTGAGTCTTAAACATGACAATCAGACCGACTGACAATGAACATAAAACTTTGTGGCTTTACATATCTAGGGAGTGATTCAGATACAGAAGAAGAATTTAAAAGAAATCTTAAAATATACTTAGAAGGAACTACCAAGTAACAAGACTTACGTAACTAAATGAAGTTTAAGGTGCTAACTTTAAATGTTTGTTCTGAGAAATTACAAGAGAAAAGTAAATGGCTTGTTGAAGAAGGATGTGAATTAGCTACACAAATCATGTGACAAATAAGGATGTCAGACACAATAAACAACTCAACAAAAGAGGATTTATGACACAATATAATAAGAATTTAATGAGTGAATAAGAATTCTTTGAGAATAAGAATTCTTTAAGAATATTCGTATACTGTATAAGATAAAGTACAATAGTTGCTGGGCATGGTGAATTTTACTAGCCATACAGCTTATTTAATGTTTGAAATTAATATAATATAATAATTGTATGACATTGCAATGCTTGAAAAGCAATTTGAGAAAAAGAGAAACAAAGTTTTTAACAGATTTTCAATGTTAGTGTAGTGTGATTAAGGAATAAAAAAATAACAATAAGATTTTAATTTAAGTGAGTATAAAATCAATTCAGTAGAAAAAAGGAATGGTAAACAAAATTTAAATTGTTAGTGCCCTAAGTAACATTGTTTATTATTTTAACTACTACTGCTACTACTTCACTATTACCTAAACATCAAATAATATTTATTGAATCTGTCAGTGAGATGGAGTTTTATCTCATCAATATTTTTGATTTTTAAACCACACAATTAATTCAAGTGCATGTGCCATTCGGATTTCAATCTACCAGGATCTAAATTTGTATGAATCCAAGTTCTGGATATGCAATCTGATCCAAAGATATCACAGATCACAAATTGCTTGATCCATCCTATTCCTTTTTTAAGCTTTATGAGAAAACAATTCATGTGATTGTTTTTCTAATTTTTGATTCAATTTGTTTAGGCTGATGTTTACAAAGGTGTAGTGAATGACGTAATCGATGGGGTTAGGGAAGCATTCCAAGAGGAAGGACTTGATGAGCAAGTTCTTCAAGAGTTGAAACAGGTTCATTTATATATTTGTGATTGACAGCATGTCATTGCAATTTATTTCTTTACTTCAGTTGATGAAACATAATTTTTAAGGTGTGTGATTTTTATTATGATATTATTGGCATAAAACTCCAAATAATTTATCTTCGGTTTTAAACTTTCATTAAGTTTTTCATTTAATTTTTTCATTAGTTGTATAATTGTTATTGACGTTTTAACAACTTAGTTATGGGAAAACAAATTAAAACTGTCAAAAGCAATTGATGGCTTGATGTCAGAAAGTCCATTGGGCTCATCGACAACAGCAACAAGAATGCCTCCACCGGCCCACTCACATCATCAGACCAGAACGTTACACCCCACACAACAACTCATTCTCAACAACAACAGCCCAAACCACAGTAACAACAACAGCATCACATCTTTATCTCCTTCACAACTTCAACAGCTAACAAATTTGCAAGGTTTCATTTTTATCTGTTATCGTTTTTTTTTAGTTTCATATTTGAATTTTAAAAAATATTTTATAAGAAAATTATTTCTGAAATTTTCTGAAATTTTTAGCACAAGCAGGTTCTGTCTTAAATCTTGGCCCAAGTCATTTGGTTAATGTTTGTTTTATTTGTTTCCTTTAAAAATTGACAATAATGAATTAATACTTTTTTTTGTGTTACCAAAATATTTTTATAAGAATATGTTTTATTTCGCAAAGTTTTTGATTATGTTTATTCAAAAAAATTTCTAAATATAAATTTTGGTAATGTTTTTTTTTTACAAATACGCAATAATTTGCTAAATTTAAATATTAATAGTGATAACAAACAACACATGAATTCATTTTTGATAGTAGCAGCAGCAAACAAACAAACAAACTGCACATCATTCATTAATTTAAACATACAGGCTCACCTAGCAGGCCAGTCAACGAGCCAGTCTTTGAATCCAGTCCTCTTGCAACATCTCAACAATCTCAATGCCCTCGGTTTGCTACACTAATTTATTATATTAATTATTATAAAAGTATTTATTTGTAATTTTTTTCTATTTGGCCTTTATCAGTTTTATACTAGCTACATTCTTACATATCATTAATTTGAAAATATTCAATATCATGAGTTGAGGTGACTTCAAAAGACGTCTGAAGAACAATTTGTTCAACTTACTGCAGCAAAGGAAATAAGAAATAAAGAGAGCACTCCTGAAGTAAACTCATAAGAAGCGCTATACAAATTCTACAATACAATACAATACAATTGGCATGAATTCCATATTAGTTTTCAATTCAGTTGAATGTTGCAAATCATTTTATAATTGGTTGAAAAATTTGTATGAAACCATAGGGGGAGCTTCTTTCATCCAATCACAGAACAACATCATATTCGGACTGAGTGACCAGCCAATTGCCACGAATGCTACACCTCAAAATGGGGTCACAATCGACAATGCTGGCACAGTTAGTTACACTCATACATATACATATGCGATGGGGTAATGGTAAAGTGCCTGGCACTTCTCTTGTATTGACTGGATTTGACTGTAGAGAGATCCCCGCCTATCACATACAATGTGTGTGATGCCTTGTTTCACGTGTGTTTACATGCACTGTGTGTGTGTGTTGTGGATACATGTAAAAATTATTGAAGAGTTTTAGTAGCACCAGTCTATATTTAAGTGTTGAATTTAGGTTTTAAGATATGATCAAGTTGTTCTTGGCTACCTCTAATGTTCTTAACCTTGCTATCTATTTTCGTTATTGTTTCTTTGTAGTTATAGTTTAAAATGTGTACTGCTTGAATTCAATCAGCACAATATAGTGCAGTTAGATGGTCTGGATGATAGCAGCTCAGATGATGAGGATGATGACGTCAAGCATGATGACGACAACGATGATGCCAATGAAGCATCAGCACAGAATGGGGAAGAAGTTGAAGACGTCGGTCTTCTGATTGCTCATTCAATCACTCGCTCTTTCTATCAGTCACTCATTAATTAATTAATTCATTCATTCATTCATTCTAACAATCATTCATTCATTCATTCATACATTCATTCATTCATTCATTCATTCATTCATTCATACATTCATTCATTCGTTCAGGCCAACTTTCATTTGATTGTATGATTAGTTGTGCATTAGGTCGCTTGGTTGTATGTATGCATTGTAGTCTGCCTCACTGTTATGATTGTTTTGAATTACTCTACATTAGAATGGATCATTTTTGCTCATAATTTGTTGATTGCTTGCAGTAATCAGGATTGTTAAATGGCAGAAAATGTTTATGAACCTTCTCAATTCAATATTGTTTCTTTTGTTTTGAACATTTTATTAGTCTCAAAATGATATTGAATTTGTGGTCACATCTTTGCGTTGTGGCAAAAATTTATGGTAAGCTCTAATGATTTGTAAACATTTTGAAAAGTTTCTGGATTGATAACTGCTCAATGTATTTTAATTCGAGCTTATTTAGAAAAATGAATTTTAACTTGCGGAAAATGTTATACAGGATCCTTTAAATTCAGGAGATGATGACCCAAACGAGGACGACACGCAAGATTTATTTGATGTCGACAATGTAGTTGTCTGCCAATTTGATAAGGTTGCATACTCGATTTTTTGCTGTAGTCTTCCTTTCGTTTATTCAATTTTTCATTCAATCGTTCAAATTTTGGAAAAAATTTGCATTCTTGTCTACATTTGATGCATTTAGATTATACATTATGCTGTGACATATTCTTTACATAGAAAAAGATTTTAGATAGATATTTGAGTTTCACCAACTTGTGCCATTTTTGGCAATTTTTATTTCTTACTATAAATAAATTCTAAATTATAATAGACACGTGCGTATATATATATATATATATATATATATATATATATATATATATATATATATATATATATATTTCAATGTGATAACACTTCCTTCCAGATAAATAGAAGCAAAGCTAAATGGAAATTTCACCTGAAGGATGGCATAATGAACCTGAAAGGAAAAGATTTTGTATTTCAGAAGGCAGTCGGTGAGGCAGAATTTTAACCGACGGTGCTGTTACACTTACAGGAATTGAAATGTAGTGAAACGCAATTGATAATGTATATTATATATATATATATGTGTGTGTGTGTGTGTATATGTATATATATATATATATATATATTATATATATATATATATATATATGTTTGTAATAGACCATAATTATAGAATATTGTAAATATATATATATGTATATATTTATTTAAGTTTCTCTGTAAAAGTACAGTACATACTGATTTCATATGACATTTAATAATATCTTAACAGTTAGCTTGTTTCTAACAGTTGAAACAAATGTAAATGGCAATAAATAATGAATATAGCTCCTTTGCAAATATCACTTGTTCTGCCCTTTCTGTTTGATGTTGGCTGGCGTGCCTCTGAGTCATCAAGATTCCCATTGTTTGTCCCAACTTGCTACTTTGTGCTAAGTTTCTATGAATCCCATCAGTCAGTTTGTATGTTTTATCTATTTGCTTGATACATTGTTTTAACTGAAAAATTGTTTTTACGTTTGTGAAGGTGTATTTATAATTAACTGGTAAGAATGGTTCGGTGTGCTAGTATTAAGTGACTACATATATCTGAATGTACATATTAATGTTTCTACTTTCTAGGATTTTAATTTTGTATAATTTTTTTTTAATATTCGTAATTTCCTGTTTCTTTAAAAGTTGTAACACACTAATCGTTATTTCAAACAAAGACTTGTAGAATTGTGTTTATAGAATTGTCATTATGTTTTGTTGCTAAAAGTTCTTTAAAATGCAGAGGAATGTTCAATAATTTGTAAATTTTTGATTGGATCAATAACGATAATTTATTTGATTGAATTCATTGTCTACGTAAACAATAGTGAATGGTGAATTTTTGTGGTCGAGTGAATTGTTTGTGTGTTGCTTATTGATCTCGCGAACGCTTCTGCAAAATTAGTCTACTGTCTACTTGGTTTGAAGATTATATGTGGAAGATTCATTAAGTTCTTTCCGCTAATGAACATCATTGAGTAGGATGTAGCGTTCTTACTTTTCGACTCGTAGGATTAGTTTTGCTTTTGCTCTGAATTTTTATACTTATGCTGGTTTTTGTGCTTGATTGGATTATTGAAAATCATAATATAATTATGAGAATGACCATTAGTTTCATGCCATTTTCTTGTGTTGTGTTACACGTAGACATAATGCATGTTTAAGGCATACAAACAGAAGAGGGACTTATCATTTTTTGTAAATTTGTTCAGCGATGTCATCAGAATGGTGAAGCGAGATTGGCAACATTTCATTTTCCTAGTTCGAGCTTGGCAGTAATGAATTTGAATGAATGAATGAATTTAATTGCAGAACCAGTCATCCATTTTTATTGACTTACTTAAATTTTATTGCATCATGTGATTCACTATTCAATTAATTGTTTTAAGAAATAGTAATGTTGTCTCTGGTATTGCTAATATAACAAATTATTATTTCTTAAATAGTAGTGTGAATTAATTTACTTAAAGTAGCGTATATGCAGGTTTTAAACGGGTTGGCTTGGCGTTTTAAAGCAGACATTAACACTAAAATTCACAAAGAATGTATGTTAACTTTAGGAGCGGTTATGTCTCAAACAGATCATCAGACAAGCGGGTTCGCTGTTTAGTCGGAATAAAAGCTCCTGAAATGAAAAAGACGCTCAACTGAAGCGATTGAAGGCTATATAATGCTGAGTTATACCTAGTGAAAAGTTTATTTAATTTGGAAATATTTGTCTAATACTTTTAAATCTATCCTTATCGTTACCTCGAAATTTGCTTGTTAAACCAAGCATACACAAAGAGAACGCTCTTTGTGTTTGCCGCCACGTTTACTTAAGCCAGCTTCAAAGAACTGATCTGAAGAGTAGAGTGAATTCAGGGCATCTAACCGTAATTTTTTTCGTTTTGGTTTACGTTTTCGGTTCAATCAGCAAAACGAATTTCGGTTCGGTTTTCGTTCCTGAAATAATATCGGTTTTTTTGGTTTTCGGTTTCGCTCCGAAACTTAATTTTTTCAAGCATAATTCCTTGAACGCATGTAACAGACATCCAACTATCACCACAGTGCCAATTTGAATTAAATTTTAGTTTGTGAATAATAAGAAATCAATAACAAAAATGACTTTTAATTGTTGTGAGTAAAAAAGAAACGTTTCTAATATTTTTCTTTTCAACAAATTTAAACAATCATTACAAAGATATTTTGAAATCACTAATATAAATATAAGATTGTTTTATAAAAATTAAAATTTTCTCTGATCAT
Organism: Helobdella robusta; assembly: GCF_000326865.2. Lineage (NCBI taxonomy): Eukaryota > Metazoa > Annelida > Clitellata > Rhynchobdellida > Glossiphoniidae > Helobdella > Helobdella robusta. The sequence goes on from NW_008703839.1 coordinate 3,328,583, forward strand.
TAATATATCTTCTAAAAAACTATTTAAATGTTTGAATACTCTAAATACCTGAAAACTCCGGGCACAAACGATAAACAAAGTATAACAGGGCCAAAACATAAATTTAAAGTAAATATATATTAATACTAAAAAAAGAATCACAACAACGGATTTTCAGTGCTTTTTAAGTTTTTTTCATGTTATCATAAAGTATTGGTGTTTAATTGAAATTGTAAGAAAAAGTTTGAGACAATTTTTGGGATGGTAAGCCGGATTTGAACTCAGACATACTGATGTGCACAATTCTGATCATATTTCTGAACGACTGAGGTCTCTATAATGACTTCCTGTTCAACAACAAATTATTTTAAAACTGCAGTGCTAGCTTTTAAATGTGGTTCTTGTCCAAATTATTTGGAATATGTTTTTAGATCTGTTGGTTTACTAGCATTTAAGTTGTCTCTTTGGTTTTACACTCATGGATTGTTATTAAAACAAAAAGACTAGAACTTCCTATAGATAGAAGTTTTTTTTGTTTATCTTAAATCTGCTGTTATCTTAAACGCTGCTGTTTTATTTTTCGATTTTTTAATAGTGCTATAAGACCATCAGACAATTATCTACATAATTCATTTAAATATGAAATCAAGGCAAAACCACCGAGTTCCAATTTTGAAAAAAAATTAAAAGAATCTATTGTTAAAACCAAACTACTCAATAGAAATATATGTTTTTATAGGGTATATAAATGGAACAGGCTACCAAATTTTATAAGAACCTGTTTATAAAAAGGTTTTTATAAAAAGTTTCTGCACCTTTTGTTAGAAATTCTTCGCCGTACTTTAAGTCAACTGTTTTCCAACGTTGTCTTGAATTCTATTTTTTTAATATTGTTGTAGTTATTATTGTTAGTTGTTATTATTGATAGTGTTTTTTTTTATGTAGATTACTACTGATTGTATGTTTGTTTATATAATATTGGTTTTTATGTGCATGGTCCGGTTATCATTGTAATATATAGTGTACGGCTTTAGATAAATTTTTCGTATGTTATGTAAATTATTATCCTTCAAAAAATGTTTAGAAGTAAATTTGAATAAATAAATAAATAAATAAAATAATTACTCTATTATTAACAAATGAATAAAAAAAATTATATATATTTTTGTACATATGCAAAGAAAAATCGATGGTTTAGTGTGTACAATATTCTGCGGCTCTATGCGGATTATTGATAGAAATTGTACCTCTTTATACCTTTTATTGATCCCCACTGAATGCAACGAATCAATAAAATCGTTAATGATACGCATTATTTACTGACATTCTTTTATTATCTTTGCACACGTACATTTGTGTGTGTGTGGTGTGTGCGTGTGTGTGTGTGTGGTGTGTGTGTGTGTCTGTGGATAACTTTGCGTATATGCGTGTGTAATCGTGTCAGTTTAACTTGAAAAAGGGAACAACAATCGTATCTAACAGAGGTTCGATAAAAGTATAAAAGTGACATGAAAAATTGCAAACGTTGCCAAAAGTCATAAGCGCGGGCACTGTTGTACCGGACTGAATGAACATTCCTCAGCACTGATACGATGCATAGCATACTTCATATTGAAATAGCTGTTGTCGCCGCTTAGCAACTGAACGTTCTGTATGTAACTGCCATGTTCTTTTTGAAGAAACGAGGAAGAAAATCCCATTTAAAAATAAACGGTTAATCTAAGACGGTTCCATCTTGACAATTATGACAGGAATTTTACAAAATTTTAAATAAATAAACGTTCTTGAAACATTTTTTTATATATTTACAGAGCTTAACATCTTTCAAACGGAAATGATATTTTTCAGAGGAAAGCGTTTTCTATACAGAGTCATACTACTTCATGTTCTGTTTGTTCAAGGTTCATATGTCTTTGTCTCAAAATTTATTTATCAATTTATGAAATTACAACATGAATAAATAAATGAATGAATATATATATATATATATATATATATATATATATATATATATATATATATATATATTTTATTTATTTCCTCTGTCGGTTGTCTCCAGTCTAAGTGGCCAAATGACTTGTCGCCGTCCGTTTCTGTCTTCCGCAATCTCTTCTAGTGTTACTCGCTAATTTTTCCAGTAGTTCTCCCGTGTAATGATAGTCCAGATTTTTCAAAATCTAGACTAAGACACTTGTTCCATCTTGTTTTAGGTTTGCCTTTTAATCTTCTCCCCTCTGGTTGATACTTCTAGATTTTCTCAGTTGTTCTGAGGTGTTCTCCATCTTCATCATTTGTCCTGCCCACTTTAATCTCCTTTTCTTAATAACATCACTAATATTCATTTGTCTTGTTTTTACCTGATTTCCGCGTTTGTGACATGATCCTTGTGGCCAATTGGCATCGTTCTTCTGATCCACATGTACACCCCCCCCCACACACAACACACACAAATATATATATATATATATATATATATATATATATATATATATATTTACAATATTTTATAAATTTGAATAAATATATGAACAAATGAATATATATATAATTGATATGTCTAGTAATTATTAGAATATTTATTTCAAAATATGTCAATGAAATAAATTGTTTCTACGAACCTACCCACAGTAAATAATACTAAGTACAAATACCTGGGGTGTTACACGGCCAGCAGAGATGGCGTCGGTGATCTTTCAGGAATGTCCTGGTACCAGAAGGATTTCAAAGTTGAGAACTGCATTGGCAGTTGTCAGAGCAAGGGTTATCCGTACGCGGGTGGTCAGCTTGGTGCTACTTGTTCATGTGGCTCCACTTATGGACAATTAGGAAAGTCTATCTGTAAGCTACTTTGCTGTTAATTACTCCGGTGTTACGGTCCTATGATAAATTTATCATCGTAAAATTTATTAAAAAAGTAATACTAATTAATAACAAGCAAAATAATTTGTTGATTGCAAGTTTGCATTACAACATGTTACAATGATTATTGCGGGGGACTCAACTCTAACGATATCTTTTACACGCTCGGTAAGAAATTCTTGTTTTGTCCATTTTCAATAAAGTTAAAAATTTGTATCATTTTGAAAGTGAAAATTGAACAGCCTAATGAAATAAATTTATAAACAGTTGTTTATTAAAATGTATTTTATTTGAATTTATTTATGTTGCAGACCAAACGCTGAACTACAGTAGAATATACAAGTTTTATAACGATGCTAAAATATTTGATGAAGCCAGGAAGACTTGTGTGATATCAAACGGTGAGATACCATCGTTGGATACAAGTGACAAGACAAGCGCTCTCCTGTTAGCAGTTCAGGACGCTACTGCAAACTCATACAACAAGTAAATGCACTTTCACACAGTTAATTATTTGAGTACATCATATTTTTTTAAAATAAAATATGTTTTTTATGTTGAATAAATTTTAGATTTTAAAAAATAGAGCAATAGAATGGACTAAAACGTATTAACACAAACTGCAGTAGTTTGTTCGTGTGGCTTGGCTTGAAGAGGAGACTCATTGGTCAGTCGCTGGAATGGACGGATGCATATCTCAAAGATTATGACCTTACATCATCAGGTTGGAATTGTTTCAACTAAAAACATTTCTTAACTTTTATAAAGTGTTTAATTCATTTTGATAATTTACATTGCATTAATATAAAGTTTTATAAATGAAGTCTATTTTTAAAGATTACACTAATTGGATTCAAAATGATTTACAAGAGGAGAATTGCGTTATAATCAATGTTAAATCGAAACTCTGGCAGTCTTCTTCTTGTGATAAGAAATATCCTTACGTGTGTTTTCAACTGCCCTTCTTAAACAGTAATTATTATTTCATCAGCATTTATTGATTGATATTTGTATTAATAACGGCTTGCATTATTTCACTTATTCAATTGATTTGAATGAATCTAGATAGCGGCAACCAGACGGGTGATCAGCAGCAGGATAGCAGCAGCAACGATATTTTGGATTCTGCCAGCGACCCCATAGTGTTGTACATAGTCCTTCCATTGTTTGCGTTATGCTACGGAGGATCGTGTGTTGCATTTTGTGCTTATAAAATCTACATCAACTGTTTCGACATCAGAAAAAAAAAGAAACCGCAAAAAATTGAAGTTTCGAAAGTTACCACTGAAACTATTAGAAGAAAGATGTCAACTATATACAGAGATTACAAGCTGGATGATTTGGAGCCATGTTGCAGCAGCAGTCTCACTGATGCGCCACTCATTTCAAAAAAATCTGTTGATTATTTAGCACCTCCCATGCACACACCCTTTTCAAAATCATTTACCAAGTCCTTCGCTGAATTTCAACCTCACAAATATTTTGGAAGTGTCAGTAAAGAAGACAAGCTTGAAAACGAACAAATATCTAAAATATCCAAATCGGCATTCTTCAATCCTAAAAGATTGACGAAACTAAAAATCGGAATGATTGATGACGTCATAAAAAGTAGTTCAGGTTTCAATACTGAAAAAAACTTTAAAGAACAACATCCAAATAGTAGCAAAGCACGAGACGAATCCCTTTTTATGCATGATTATCTGAAGCAGCAGGAAAGATCGCAGCTAGAAAAACATTTGAAAAAATCAAAGTTTCCGAAATCCACTGAGAAAAATGTTTCCGATGTAGCAAAGCATCAGTTGATGGCTCCAGGCCAGTGGGAACAGGATTCATTCGCACAGCAAAAGGAACAGCAACATCTGATCCCGCAAAACGAAGGTGTGGCTATTTCTGAAATTTTAAAGAATAAAATGAAACGACAAATGGTGTTAAAGAAATTGCGTATATTTGAAAAAAAATAAACAAAATAAACAATTTAGTATCGTTTTTTCAATATCGGCACTGAGTCCTTTTTTAAAAACCTGTTTATCTTATTATGTCATACATTTTATTGAGGTTAAATTTTATCAAATGTTTTTAAATGTCATTTATTCACACTATGTTTGCATTAATATTTATCGATACTGAGTTTTTTTTTCTTCAAATTCTCGTTACTTCATTTCAGTTGAACTCTCTTTCTCTTTCTCCCGCCATGTCTAATTTTAATTACCGAACTCTTTATCAACATGATCCATATGCTTAGAATACTCTAGAAAGACTCTTATTTTTTCTTGTTTCGTTTCGTTAAACCACTTACCGGTTCAGAACGGACCTCAATACGAGCCCACACACGGAGCTCAGTACAGAGCCCTGTTGTAAACGGCCTTTTTAGAAGGCTCGGTGGCAACTGATTGGTTGATCAATATTTACTGTAAATATATTAATATTTGAACTTGAAAAATTTGAACTTCGAAAAGAATTTTTTTTTTATTTATAACAACAACATTATTATTTTTTTATTATTCATTAATGAATAGACAATAAATAACAATTTTGTGGACTAATGAAAACGATATAAGAAAGTTTCGTGGCAAATGAAGAGCAGAGTAAAAATATTAACAGTAAGATGTACATTGCAGCTGGACAAACGTTAAAACAATTTCGTGACCGTAAAAATTTCACTGAACTTATTGCACGGACAAGGCACAAAGACGAAATATGTAGAAGCACCACAAATTGAATATGTACATTTACACAATTTACGAACAGTAAGTAAATAAAAAAAATATTGAACACCTTATGTAAAGATGTCCAATCTATAATATAAACAATACAATATACAAAGCATATTACTGTATCAAATATATATATATATATATATATATATATATCAATATACAAAGCATATTACTGTATCATATATATATATATAATATATGTATATATATATATACACATAAATAGTGTAATACGAATGAATAGACATTATATTGAAAATTGATATCTATGTAGACAGATAAATGTATAAATAAATAAACAAGTGAACAAACATAAAAATGAATGAAATAAATAATTAACAAATAAATAAATAAATAAAAATGAATATAATTCTGGAGGGGTGATGACTGATTGATTGGAGTAACGCGGTTAGCATAGATAGATCACCCGTCTCTCACACAATGAATGTTCAGAAGCGCTCGAGTAGCCAAAATTTCTATAATGCCTAGCACTACTAGTTATAAACCAACGTCACGAATCAATTGCAGTGAAGTGGGGCATGGACAACTTAGCAACAAATAACAATGGTACATTCTTCCTAGGCAAAAACCAGAATACATTTATTTGTAATAGATGATTAAATGAATAAATAAATAAATTATTAAATGAAAATAAATAACTAAATGTATATATATATATAAATAAATAAATAAATATATATATATATATATATATATATATATATATATATAGTGTGTGCGCTATTGAAATAATTAGATGATAGTGTATGTTGCGTTATTGCCATATGAACGCATTTTTCTTCCATTACGAATTTGACAAAAAATCATTCAAATTCAGGTTATCTTACTTAGTAGTTAGTTGGACAAAAATTATATATACCATACCTGTCAGTCATCTATATCTAAACGGTAATTAGTAAGCATATTTCAATTCATTTAAATAAACACATCTATAATATTTAATATAAATACATTCAGTTAAATAAGACTCAAAAACAGAGGTACATACCGAAATTGAATTAAACGCTCCCAATAGATTTATACGATGAACATAACCAAAAGCAGCGAAGTTGGTTGCTGATAAATAATTGTGAGTGGAGTTTCATGTCCTTGAAACATTTAAGAATTATTCCACGACATTCATTGTATCATCTACGCTTAATATTCCTATGAAAATATTTTTACAAGTTTTAAGAAATCTAACATAATATACACGAGAAAGAAGAAAAATAGAAACACACACACAGAGAAAGAAAAATAGGAGAGAGAGAGACAGAGAGAGGGAAAGAGCGCGAGTGAGAGTGAGAGAGAAAAAGAAAGAGAGATAAATTTTCAGTATTGTAAGGCATGTTATCGTTGAATAATACCCAGAATTACAAACTTATTAAGATGGCATTACGATCTTGTCTTGATGTAAACGTTTAAATGTTTACACCATAAAAAGTTATATAATGAGAAATGTACAACTTGACGTGTTATCTTGTTGTCTACCAATGAAAAATTTGAAACTTCAACGATTAATAACAACAAATTTTACAAAATTTCCATTATCGCAATTTTGAACAATTTTCCAGTTTTTACATGGAACAAAGGTTACATTAAAACTACATGAACAAAAGTGGACTGGGAGGATCAACGAATTTCGTTGTCCATGTCGTCTTCATTAACCTGACGAGAATTATTTTAGAAAAGATGAAATATTGTGTTTCTTTTCTCTTTATTCATTAAAATAGATACTTTGTGTATGTGCGCTTATGAGCACGCGCGTGTGTGAGTACGTGTGTTTGTATATGCAGATTGTGTATGTGCCGCAAATTTGACGTGCGCGCGAGTCTGTTTGGGAAATTTTTTAATGGGAAATAACTAAATGACTCATCAGCCGTCAGCAACAAATGATAGCCAAATGAGAGTGCACGAGTCAATAACCAAGGGTAGGAAATTCGTTAGCTGCATTGTTACTGCAACGATGAAGAAACCAGTTTTCTAACCAAACAAAAATTATGAATGAAGCAGCAACCTGCTCAATGTTTGCAATCTTCCAATCACATCCCGGAAGAGGAAGACCATCCATCCCGATCGGGCATGGGGCGTCTAAACCTGGAATTCCCTGAATATTTTTAAAACATTAAATATTTTAACCAAAATTGAAAAAAACGGTGAAAGCGAGTAAAATGGGTTATTTCAATTATCAACCGAATGATTTTTATCAAAACAACGTTTTAACTGTTACCTGGTTGCCTTTTTCACCTTTAGTTCCTTGCCTTCCGTCTGGACCTCTTGAACCCTATCGTGGAATAATTGTCTAATTAATTATTCTGTAAAGTTATTACTTTTTTTATAAGCAATTCATTCTACGAAATCTCAACAAAAATAATTCCAATTAGTACTTATTCCACTAAGCAGCAGAAATACAAGCATACAAGAAATACAAGCCACAAAAATAAAACAACGTAAAAGTTGGAAGCTCACTCTGTCTCCTTTTTCTCCTTTGAAACCTGGCTGTCCCTGCGTGGTTCACAAGAATATTAATTTTATTATATATAATCAATTAATTAATTAATTAATTAATTAATTAATACATTGTTTCGTTATTTCTTTTACATTCAGTGAGATAAGAAGACAAGATGACTGAAACACAAACGTTCCAAAAACTTCCCAACAGACTGTTGTTGAATGCCGGGCCTTATTGCAAGCAAATACTGCTAATGTTGTCATTTTCATCATTGTGCGGAATTAATTAAAGAGTAGATACATTTATAAAAGTCCAAATTTTAAAATCATGAAATGAACTTCCCGCGATAAAAACTCAGCGACGACTTCAACGATATAAAATAGAATCACATTGTGCTGATGACCCATTTATTTTACATAAAATAAAAGGGAACTACTATTTTTATCGATTTTGACTAAAATCGTGTAATAAACTTATAAATATATTATACTCTATTCAACGTTGAATTCAAAATATTGATCATCACAGCTCTATTTCTACAAAATACAAATACCGTCTCAATATATTGTGTCCAATTAATCATTGTGCTTTTGAAACCGTGCATATAGATATAGTATGTATATTGTATGTATGCAGCACAAATTACGAAATCTTTTCGAAGCTTCATCAGTTAAGCGCCGCATAAGTCGTAATTCAGTAAAAACTTCATAAAAAAAACTCAGAATACTTATTAATGTCATCGTTAACAGCCAATTAGTTATGTGTATGGTTTATTTTTATGTTTATGTGTATTGTTTATGTGTATTGTATATGTTTATGTGTATTGTTTATGTGTATTGTTTATGTGTATTGTTTATGTGTATTGTTTATGTTTATGTGTATTGTTTATGTTTATGTGTATTGTTTATGTTTATGTGTATTGTTTATGTGTATTGTTTATGATTATGTGTATTATTTATGTGTATTGTATATGTTTATGTGTATTGTTTATGTGTATTGTTTATGTGTATTATTTATGTTTATGTGTATTGTTTATGTTTATGTTTATGTGTATTGTTTATGTTTATGTGTATTGTTTATGTTTATGTGTATTGTTTATGTGTATTGTTTATGTTTATGTGTATTGTTTATGTGTATTGTTTATGATTATGTGTATTATTTATGTGTATTGTTTATGTTTATGTGTATTGTTTATGCTAAACCATTTTTTTATAGCTAAATAACAGCGATCTATTTAACCCATTTATTTCTAATAATTAAAAAATTCTAACCATGAATCCACGCGGGCCCTGAATGAAGTAAAATTTCAGTGGCAACATTTACAATAGCGATAATGATAATAACACTAAACTTAACCGATACGAAATTAAAAAGACACAGGAAATACACGCATTTGCATGTGCACAGGCACACACACATACACACACATACAACAAAACACACACACATACAAACAAACGTATATAAACACACAAACACAATTACACTCGCACAGACACACTGACAAATCCAAATACACACATACAAACACACACATACAAACAGTGGCATATAAACGCAGAAATATAAAACAAACACACACACCCTTGCTCCGATTGGTCCCATGTCTCCTTTTGTTCCTTGAGAACCTTTTTCACCAGGGGTGCCGTTTCGACCCTCCAATTAAATTCAAATTTTGCTTAAATTTTATTATTAATGATTAATAATTAAAAATTGAAAATTCTATTAAATCTATGATCACGGTTTCAACACGACATTTGTAGGTTCTCCAGATTTACTCCTTCGTTCCAACAAACACATGCTATTATTATTGATATTATTACACATAGCCTGCGTGAAAGATTTTAGTGGCATCACTTGAGGGCCTTGTAAGGATTGTAATATTCGTCAAGGAAGATGTTAAATATCATCAGTAGAAAAAAATTTGTTTGGTTGTTTGTTATTTTTAACAGCAATAAAATCATCATTACTACAATCGTTGTTATTGTTACATTACAATCATCGTTCATGTCAGCAACAGTTGAATGAAGTGTGAACAAGCCAATTTAGAGGATTTAATGTTCCATTGAATAAAATGCATTAGAAGCAAAGTTAGGTGAGTACAAAAAATTTGTTAAATTAAACTTGCTACTAAAAACTCTTGTTATACAAACATTAAGAAAATGTTATAAAATAATTTTACGGTATTAAACCTTTTGCACTTGAATAAAGCCACTATCTAAATTTATAAGACGCATAACTGTTAAAATAATGAAATTGAACGCGCTTTATTTGATGCTACACAAAATCGAAAAGCTAAATATACCTACACTATGCAGTTTCAAAAGTTTGATGTTACGTCTACAATACAAAAATAATCTAAAAAGCTGTTATATCTTTAAAACTAAAAATACGTATGCAGCATGACGTGTTAATTGGTTTCATGTTAATATCGACTTACTGCTGTAAGACTTGCTTTGCCCGGCTCACCGACCGATCCCTTATCACCCTTTTTGTTTTCATTCAACAGATAAATTCAACTAAATTGTTTTTACAGCTTGTTTCAGAATAGCACATCAATCGTTTATAAAAAAATTTCAAACTTTTCAATATTTTCAGAAAATTTATTATAAGAACAAAGATTTATGGTTAGAGTGAGAGTAGATGCTTAACGCGAACGTTAGCTGGACTACATATAAAAATATAATTCTGGCAAATGTTCATGAAATGAATTTGAAGAACTCACAGTATTGCCTAGATTTCCTTTTTCTCCTTTTTGACCTTGCAAACCCTGAAAAAATTTTAATTAATTTCTGAAAAAAACACAGCATTATCTTAAACAAGCTTAATAATCATATTTTAATGTTACCTTACAAATATTGAAATAATGTTACTCTACTTTTAATACAATTTATTGAAATGATTAAGCCACTTCCTTAATTTTTTGCTCACCATTCGATAAAAGAAAAACCGATAATTCAATAAAATATTATATAAATAAATAATCCTCATTATTTTAAAAAGTTTTATGAAGTTAAAAAGTTTTAAAGATTTCTTTTGCCAATTGTTCATGTTTCAAATTCGCGTAAGAAATTTGTAAGGAAATGTGTAACTTTTGAAATTTGTGGATAATTTTTAAACGCACAAAATCAGTTTTTCAATTGTTTGGATCAATCACAACAACCACACAGACAATGTTTTTGATGATTTTTAACAATATTTAATTAATTTTAAGATGAATTGTTTGTGCCTACTTCATTCATATAACTTTGATATAAAAATTGAACTATAGCATTAGAATTTAACGTTGACTGGGCAGCGTTTGCTTCATGGCATAGTCACATTCGAAATTCATCTACCATATGAATATTCGTCGTATAAAATATAAAAAAATGTGTGGCGTCTAAACTTCTCCGTTTTGCGATTAAAGTTCCATGATCTTCATTTCAAATAACAAAAATCTATAAAACGAAAAAAACACTTTGACTAAAAGCTTTAAACTTTCTAATAAAATCAGTAATTACTAGCATCCCGTTGAATGTTTATCAAAATTCAACTAGAGAAACAGTCAAATTAGAATCATGAAGTACGTTGCATTATTAGTTCGCGCCCTATCGTAATTTGTTAGGTAATGAGGTTAGACACAGACATCCATTGTATTTTTTTTCTAATGTATTTATCAGATAAAACAAGTTATGTATGTTAAAGTGAAGAATAAAAGTAAAAAGATTAATAACAATGACGTTAGCAATAATCAAAATATGGCTATTTCAAAAGCCCGACGGCAACAGAGCTGTCTTGAATTCGCAAGGGACAGTGTCCGTAGACAGATGAGTTACAAATTAGAAACACTCCACATCATATGTTGTGAGTGCGTGTAGGTTGGCAATTAAAATTGAATGATAAAACTGAAATGATTAGAAAGTAACAAGCAACTAACTGCTTCTCCTTTGTTTCCAGGCCATCCTCGGTCGCCCTGCAGTATAATTTTTTATCTTATACAAACTTCAACATTTCCATTTTTTTGAAACTAACTTGGTATACACATTTATCTAAAACAATAATTTATATCATTTCACCTTTGAGCCAGGCAGTCCTTGAGGACCCTATAAAATTTAAAAAATTGTATTTAGAATTAGTAATTAATTTTCCCCCTAATCGGTTCATTTAGCAACTCACACTTGGTCCTATAGGCCCTTGAGGTCCAGGAATCTAACAGGTCAGTTACATTTTTTTTTAAATTAAATAAATTCAATGTAATAATTAATAGAAAAAACGAATCTAAGTTTTGAATCTAACTAACGTTACCATTTTCACGAAATTGAGATTGTCGTGATAGATTTCCGCACATTGCCCCTTCAAAAAAATATTAAACAAAAACTGTAGAATTATTATGAATAAAAATAAATGAATAAATAAATAAGGAAATAAATGAATAAACAAATAAGTAAGTGAAAAACGTACAGGTAGACCAGGTTCTCCAGGGATTCCAGCTTGGCCATCCCTTCCTTGAGGACCGTGATCACCTGGTTCGCCTTTTTGCCCTTGAATGCCCTTGATAATTAAATAATATTTAAAAATTTTTTCAAGTAATTTGAAAATTTTACAAATTTCTTTGCACCATCGGCCCTTCTTTTCCATTTTCTCCATCTTTTCCATTGATTCCAGGTAATCCATCTATTCCCTGTCCAAATTAAAAATTTCAAACTTTTTCCAAACTATAAATATATTTGAATGTAAATATTTACCTGTTCTCCTGGAATTCCCATATCTCCTTTATTCCCTTTCATTCCTACTTCTCCTGGCGGGCCCATGGAACCTTGATAGCCCATGGGTCCTATGGAACCCTACAGTTCAATTTGGCATTGATCAATTATTTTGCACAAATTAAATTTATTAGAATAATAGTTAAAATTTTTTATAAATGTCTTGATCGATGTCAAAATTGTTTGTTTTATAAAACATTTCTATCTGCTCAAGTGAGTAATTAATGGAAAAACTTCCATTCATTTAATTTTTAAAATAAACAAAAAACTGTTATTAATTTTATATATTGATTATATACTGATTTTAATACATTAAAAAAATGAAGTTATTAAATATAATTTTTTAAATTTTGAAATAATGGAACAATTTATTCTTAACCTTTTTGCCTCTCTTTCCCAAATTGCCCTTATCACCTTTTTCCCCTTGAAGTCCCGTTAAACCGGGTAGACCAATCTCTCCCTGTGTAAAACGTGAACATGGTATGCATCAGTAGACATTGGCTTGAAAGGTTGTTTTTTTGACAAACTTTTCTTCCAGGAGGACCTGGTGGACCGGGTGGACCTGGTGACCCCTCAATAAATCCTGTTGCTCCATCTTGCAACATTCCCGATATTCGTCCAACATCACCTTTTTCCCCTTTTGCACCCTAAACAAAAGATAATGACTTTAAAACAAAAATTTGTAAAGAAAATTGAGAAAATTGAGTTTAACCCTTTTTCCAACTAAACCAGGTTCTCCTGGCATTCCTGGAAGACCTTCAATTCCTTGAGGACCAGGAATTCCTTGATTACCAACGTCACCTTTGTCTCCTTTAAGACCAGGTTCTCCAGGAAATCCAGGGTCTCCTTGAAAACCCATTTTACCAGGATAACCAGGGTCTCCTCTCTCACCAGGTAAACCTTGAGGACCTCTCAATAATTCCAACTGTGTTTCGTTTAAAACCTTAAATTTCGGTTAATTGTTTCAGTATATATTGGCATTGTTTCAGTATATATTGGCAAAATAAAAAAAAGTTAAATTTAAGGAAATTTACGCATGTGTGGCATTCTGAAGATGATCCTGGTTCTCCCGGAAAACCAGGAATTCCCACAGGACCTTCAATACCCTGGTCACCTTTTTCACCTTTTGGTCCTTGTTTTCCAGGATTACCTGGCAATCCTGGTGTTCCTGTTGTACCTGGAGGTCCCTAATTAATTTTTATAAGCTAACGTTGATTTGATTACTTTTTACGTATATATATATATATATATATATATATTATATATATATAATATATTATATATATATGAGCATTATATATATATATATATATATATATATAATGCTCACTTGTGGTCCCAGTAATCCATTCACCCCGTCAACTCCAGGTTGACCTGCTTTTCCTTTTTTACCGGGAATCCCTGGCTCTCCCTTTAAAAAAATTTCAAACAAATGAAAAAAGTTGCTGAATTACTTTTCAATGCAAAACTAAAACTTACTTTCAATACGATGACTTGGTATTTAACTCCCTGCAAGAATAATTTTTTAGTTTCACAAAATTCTACCATTGATTCTTGTTTCAGACTTTTGAGGAGTATGCAATATTTTTCTCAAAAAAAATTGGCTTCAATAAATTTTGAACTTAATTAAATGAATATTCTTAACTGGACCTTAATTTTCATCATTTCTGAGTATCCGATCTTGTCGTCGTGCAGTTTGATTGATCGTTTGCCGGGCTTAATAAATAATGTTTGAAGCAGTTTTACGTGATGATTCGATGGTTGCATACAATCAATACAAAGACATTTTGTTGTGTTAGTTACCGTAAAAATTGTTTACTCGCTTACAGATGCAAAATATCATCATAGATGATCAATAAATGATAGACACCGTAACATGTATTTTTATATACCTTCGTTGTGAAATGGATGTTGCTGACTGTACCGTCGTCACCCAACACTTCGTTGTAGACCGTCTTGTCGAGGGATCCCTGTGGTGAGAAGGTTTTGTGAGGTTTTTTTGTGAGGTCATTCAAGAGTTTCAAGTGCTACATTGTTAAATGTTTTTTTAAAATGCAGTTATAAAATAGAGATAGCAATCGATTGAAATGTTAATATGCATGTCGTCGGTATTCGGGCCGTACGGCATCATCGTCTGGATTTTTCTTTTCAATTTTTCAATGAATTAATTTTTTTCAAGATCGCAAATTAAGGAAAACAAAATGATTATTTAACAACAAATATAAACATGATAACACACGCCAACAAATTTTCCTTAAATCAGTAAAAACTGAAAATTTTCAATCACAAAAACACAAAATTAATGTTCAAGAAACACAGTACAAAACAAATAAAACTTTGTCAGACCCTATCTCCTTTTTCGCCTTTCTTCCCCATGGGACCCTTGTTAATAAAAAAGAAAAAATTCATACAACGTATTGAACTAAGTTAATTAAGGCTATCTCGTTATATATGACCATAAAGCACGCTACTTTTCAATGTATTTTGTCTCGTTCTACCTGTTAGGTATTGTGTTTATACCTCTGCGTGTGCGTGTGTGTCTGTGTGTATTTGTATATGTAAGTGTTTGTTTATTGATGTCTATGAATTGTGTTGGTGTATATGTGCCAGTGCACATATCAGCATGTGTTTATCAAGTCAGGGATCAGCGTGTATTGAAATATATAAGTAATAGACGTGACATAAGTAAAATTAGTTATAAATTAAAACAATAACTAATGTATAACATTTTGTTACACACAAAACTTTTTGCGTATTTAAGTACATATTGAAGTTGCAGCAACAAACATTTACTTTAAGTCTACAACAGTTCTTTTTATAGCAATCACTTTATATTACGAAATGAATTATCCACTCCGACCGATAGGCAGGTAATAACTGGAAAGAATCATTTTGATCGTCGTGGAGAAATAAGTTCACAGGAAAAAAAGCTAGATGAAAGATTCTCGATAATGTTTATGTACGATCATTTATCGAATCAACAGAGCAGTAAACATTTTCATGTTTTTATTCAGTTCTGCTTCTGTCATAAAAAAGTTGTAATAAACGTGCACATTAATTCATTGTAGGAACAATAATAAACCACAAACAAATAAACAATAATAACGTACGAAAGTCTGTGTTAATGCTAGATAATAGTTTTGTAAAAATTGATAAAAAATTGATTAAAAATAATATTTATTACTGCACTAATAACTCAAATAGCGGTTGTGACAATGAAAGTAAGGAGTGATGAGTTAAAAATAATTACTGATGTTGTCAAAAAAATTCTTGCATTTTTTATAATAAAAAACTTTGCTGCTATATTTATTACAATTAATGTTATAGGCTTATTTTTTTAAATATTTATTTTAAAAATAACCTTATTCATATAAAAATAAAATTTTGTCTGCAAGATAACAGTTAAAAAATATATAAATAAATAAATATATATATATGTAAATAAATATATTTAAATATATAAATATATATATACAATATATATAAATATACCTACAAACAAACATTTAAGTACTGTTGAACCGCACATCCCTAATTTAAGCATTAATTTAATTATTAATTACTTAATTATTGTATAATAGATCAATTCTTCCAGTTAACAGAAGTTTAGCGCTCATTATGAATTCGATTTATAAAAATAAGACTGAAAAATTTTAAGTGGCAGCTTTTTCGAAATGAATGCTAAAAATTAAAATGTATCAAACCTGAATTCCTCTTGCTCCATCCAATCCTATCGGTCCCTACATTTTGGTAGAAAGTTTCAAAATTATCCTTCAATTTCAATTCAATTAACAAGTTGGGAAAAAATTCCAACAGAAATTTACAGAATAGGATTGTTTAGCTTCTGGAAATTGGTTATAATCTATTCAATATTGTCAGTTTCAAATATTTTCACAACTATTATTAACTTGAAAATTTAAAATATATCCATCAATATTCATATAAATTTGAAGAAAATCAACTTCAAAACTTCAATGTTATTCCATCATTAGAAATAAATGAGCATAAGTCAGCATATTTTTCAATGCTCAATTTCTGTAAAGCCTTTACAAAAGTTTTTGAAACATTTCTAATAAACTTTTTAGAAATATTTTTTATCCGATGTTTACAAAAATGACACTGTTAATAATAATTGCCGATTTTATCCGCTGTTAATTCACTTTTTTATAAATTATAATTACAATCAACCACCAAGACGGTGAATAAATAATTAATATTCCTCATCAAACTTCATCATTGACATCATCCTTAATATCATCCTCCTCATCATCGATATTGTCATCATCTCCATCATTATCAGCATAAATCACCAACATTGACATCATAATCAGGACCACCATCATCGCCTGATTTGTCACCAGCATTACTTCTTATTTGCTACATTATCAAATCGTCATCGTTATCATCATCGTTATCATTGTCATCATCATCGTCAACATCATCGTCAACACTATCATCATTCCAAGCCACCATCTCACTAACTGGAAAACCAGGGTATCCACGGTTTCCTTTGGGTCCCTGCAAGCATTGTTCAAGAAATAATTTTTTTAATAAATTAACGTAATTTGATTTAATAAATTTATTTTTTCATAAAACTTTCCCTCTAATACTTTTTGAAGATAGAAACAACAAGCAGACGTGTAACGCGTGTAAATCCGGTGGCTTCAGCAGATGTGCCAGATGTGATGCGTCTTATTTATCACTCTATTGTTTTGTATTAGTAACATGACGGGAAAATAATGACGATATGTGGTGGCCTTTTTAAATAATTAAAATTATTGAATAAATATCTAGGATTGATTGTTGTAACTCGCTCTACTATGGTCTTCCTGATTAAACTAGCTACCTATAAAATATAGAATAATCATTAAAATTTGCCCATTAATTTATAAGTCTCAATCTAAATTATTTCCTAAGTACTTATCAGATATATTAATTGAACCGACACGCCCCAGTTTAAGATCGTCTTCTCGTTCTCCTCTTGCTAAACACTCTTATGCTAAATCTGCTTTTTCATTCTTTTTGGTCTTTTTTTTCAGAAAGTTTCTATCCCCTTTTCTAATTACTTATCTATCACTTGAGAGGTTCTGAGCCAACTATTCAAGCATACTAACGGGTGGACCAGGCTCTCCTGTGGCAGTCCCTGGATCTCCCTGGAAGTTATATTATTATTTTTAAGTAATAAAGAAGGTGTTATTTAATTAAAATATATAAAATTATTGTTTAATTTTTTTAATTTGTAAACTTTAATTTGAATGCGATTAATTATTTTAAAACTTCTAACTTAAAAGTTTATTCTAAATTTTTTAATCCAATATAATAAATTTTAATTGATCATTTTATATTTTAAAATTTAATCAAACCTTCTCTCCTTTGACGGACAAACCAGGCGGTCCTGTTTGGATTTGATTAATAAGTGACCATTAACATTAATTAGCCTTCAAAACCATTTGTTTAGTTTAATATATTATCATAATATTATATTGTGGTAATTTTGTGGTTTTAAATCAGATGTAATTATAAGTATGGGGAACTAATTGATCAATGAGAAGCAACGTTTCACACAATAGACTGCATTAATATTGCAATGTTTGTTTATTTGATAACGAGAAATAGCAAAAGTTTGAAATTAAGATTGTATAATTGCGAACTGTAGTTTGATGAATTGGTTAAAAAACAGTTGAATGACAGCCAGGAGGTACACATTTTCAAGTAGTTGATCAATAATATTTTTAGATGATTTCAACCAAACAACTTTCAACCAGTCAACTTTCAACCACAGTAATTAATAAGACGGCTAGACAGTTTAAATCATTCAGTGTTTTCAATGAAGCGCATGCATGACCATCAATCCACAATAGCCATTACGAGCATTTCAGTTCTTATATATTATCCTTTGCGTTGCATTCAACACCTCAATCTGATCCTTAAACAAACGAACGAACAAACGAACGAACAAACAAACGAACGAACACATTTTTCGAGGAATTTAAAACGTGTACATGCAGTGAATGAATGAGAGGAATGATT
This sequence comes from Helobdella robusta, assembly GCF_000326865.2. Lineage (NCBI taxonomy): Eukaryota > Metazoa > Annelida > Clitellata > Rhynchobdellida > Glossiphoniidae > Helobdella > Helobdella robusta. Next base: position 3,347,365 of record NW_008703839.1, read on the forward strand.
GAAACAAATGTATGAGGAAGCGTGATTGAAACATCGAGCAATGGAAGAGAGAGGGCAGGCGGAAATTATCTCAAATGTAATTTGAGTACGAACGTGTTAAATGTGGGAAAATGATACATTCTATATGTAGTGCGCACATACTAATAACAGTTAAAACAAGTATGGTAAATAAGAATGAAATAAAACGTTAAAATGCGATCAACCAATTAACAACGATGGTTTGTCAAAGATGCACACAAGTTAAAAAAAACTCACACGTAGTTATACGCGTAAGTTATCCTTTGGGTTGATTGCTTTATGGTAGTTAGTCATAAACATCATTATATTGTATTGAAACATCATTATATTGTATTGAAACATCATTATATTGCATTGAATGCGTGTGTGGGTTTGTGTGCGAATGTGTGGTGTGATTATAGATGTATATGCTTACTTGTGTGTGTGTGTGTTCATACGTGTGTATATATATATATATATATATATATATATATATATATATATATGCGTGTGTGTGTGTCAGTATGTGATGTGTGCATATGTGTGCGTGCTTGCAGCCATAGTGATTTTATTATTGCAATATGAAAATTAATAAAAATTTTATCCGTACGATAACAATGCTTATTATCTAAACACTGTGAATCACATTTAACGAAAGAAATTTTAAAACTGCCAAGAATGAAAGTTGGAGCAATTTAATGAAGGCATGAAGGAACAAGATGTGGAAATATAAATAAACAATTGTAGAGATGAAAAACAAATGAATTGTAGGAATGTGTACATGTACCAACATGCAGAAGCATGAAAAATCATAATCATGCATGCATGACTGTAATATAACTTGTGACTTTTATGTATTTCGGTGTGCTGATTCCAAATATCATATCCATTTCTATCAGTCACGTCTACTTTTTGCACGAAATGAAGGGAACTAATCGATATTAACATTCTAACGTTAAAGCAAACTGCTCTGGAAATGTCATGAAAAATTAACAATACAGAAACTAAATGCTCAGAATGTAATCTGCATAAATGCTATGTGAAGAATTTGTTGATAAATTTTCAATAGTGGGGGCAAACGTGGGTGTAAAATTGCATTTTCTTTGTAGCCACACAAATGACTTCCTATCAAACTTCGGAGCCATGAGTGAAGAACAAGGAGAACGTTTCTACCAGATATTAAAACATTAGAGGGCGGATATCAAGGCAGATGGAACACAAGCGTGATAGCAGGCTTTTGTTGGTGTTTACAGCGTGACTGGCCTAATAAAAAATATTCAAGAAAATCAAAAAAGAGAAAATTTCTTCCTATTAATTGAATTTTTTTCAGTTGAAAGATTCGTTTTATAGAAGAAATAAATGTTAGTAAATATTTTTGCATGTTTGTATGTGTTAGTATACTTTTGTACCTTTGTATATGTCAGTATTTTTGTATCTTGGTATATGCTAGTATATCTTTGCATGTTTTGCATATATCTTTGAATGTTTGTATGTGTTAGTATATCTTTTTATGTTTATGTTTGTCTGAATGCTTAAGATATATTTTTAGATACGTTGATTGCTTTCCCATAAAAACCTATTGTTATTTCCACACCTTAACTTTTATGCATAATAATCATTGTTACAATTTTACGTTTTCATTTGTTTATAAATATTTTTTCAGTATTCGCTTTTTATTAATTAGTTTGTTTATATGTTTGTTATGTTCTTTTGGGTTCATTTTGCTGAGATTTATATCACAGATAAACTCCGTTACTATTATTATTATTTTTATTATTGTTAATGTTATTGTTATTATTATTGTTATTATTATATTTTCTTGCTTTCCAGCCGCAATTCATAATTTTTTTCTCTTGGAGAGGAGCTGATAATTCTTATCAAAACATTTTTAATTTATTATTTGTATCAGCCGCTGCATCTTTAATCTGTCGGGAGAGACGGGAGAGAGAGAGAGAGAAAGAGAAAAAGAAGTAAGGTAAGAGAGAGATATAAATAGAGAGATAATAATGGAATGAAGGAAGAGAAAAACAAGTTATTAATCATTCCAGTTATTTATCATCACGTGTGACTTGGATGGAGAGGTTCTCCTTATTTGATGCAATCAGATGTCGACACATCCAACGGGCCTACCTACCATCTTTCTTGGCTGCTTATTACTTCTCTATTTATTGATTTTATTGGAAAGTTGATGTCTCTGGGTGCGATTTGTTTGCAATGATATCATGTCGCTCGTTGTCGAGGTTGCATCACGAGTCCAAGTTTAGCCTGTTAATTAATTCAAATACGTTACAACTTTGGAGAAAAATAATTTGGAGACAAATATATTTTTGATGGGATTTTTAAAATAGTTGCGTTTTAGCTCTTTCTGTGTCTACTTTTATTCAGTTCGTTGTATAATTTTTAAATCCAGCCATGAGCCAATTCTATATGAAATAAACACACCTACAAGCAAAAATATATACAAACACAAACATACACCCACACAAACACATAAACAAATCGAAATTAATGAGCCCAGGCAGACAGGAACGAACATTTCATCACTTCATTAGCTACTTTACGCTTACATTTTCTTTATTTATGAACGAACCTAACAACAATGATGTTGATTGTAAGCACCAATGAAGGTGATGTCGGTTAACGTTACACCAAAGAATTAAATAATATCGAAGAGTGAACAAAACACGTGACTTGCTGTGAAGACTCTGTGGTCAATGAAACATCTATTAACTCACCATCACAACTATTTGTTTTTTTTATCAATGCCAGTTTTTTTTATTAATATTTGAAATTTATATTGCATATATCTATTTGAAGTTAGATGAAAAATATGTTAGATTTTGTAAATTTATCTCAAAAATCAATCATTAATTTAACTGATTTAACTCAGATAACTAAAAAAACAAAACTGTACTATTAAACGAATCGGACTAATTAACAATGTGCAAAACTTTGTACTACATACAAATACAAAAGTTTATTAAGCGCAATGTACTAGATAAACTTTTCAGCAACTCTGAAGCCACATTTAGAGATGGAATGCAACAGTCGAACAATCAGTTTCAATTAGGGTGAGATTTCTTACGTTTTGCTGGGTTTTGGTTGATTATAGTTAAAACGTAGCAAAAATTATAAAACTCGCTGAAGTCGTAGTGACGATGTTGGGTTTGGTCCTGGGATATTTATTCTGTTAGTTTGGGTTGCAACCAATTTTGTAAATTATCTTTATTGGGAAACTTCTTTTCAATCTCTTTGCGTTATTGAGAAATGACATTGATGATTTTGAAAATGTTAAAAGTGCAAATGAGTGTGTGCGCGCCAGCATATGTGTGCGTGCGTATTTGTGTATGTGTGAATGTGTACGCACCACACACACACACACACACACACACACACACACATATATATATATATATATACACAGACATACAAATGCATAATATACACAACAAACACACAGTAAGAAAGACAAACATAGAAATCATAATTTCAACCTCGTTTTATCGCGAATTTTTATTTATTATCTATCTGTTTTTCAAGGATTTTTTGAAGTCATTGTTTTTTAGACTTCAGCTAATTTTATAATTTTTTTATTATTATTTTTAAATTTTATTATTATTAATATTCTTTAAATTTACGTCAAAACTTATAATAAACATTTTATAAAAATTAAATATTGTATGTTATAAAATACATTTGCGCCTCTTAGTAACATAACAGCTGCGATAATGTGCCTGCGTTGGTGTTTTTATTTTGATGGAAAAACGACAAATTAACGGAAGAAGAAGAAAAATATATATCTACAAAGATGATGACGACGATGACGATGATGAGAGTAATAAAAATAACACAGCAATAACAATAACAAAGATAACATCAAGTTGCTTACATTGACATAATTTCATCGACAATAACGACCGTAAAATGATTTTGTTACATACATGTAAACATACTCACACATAAAGAAACTCATCCCATGTACAAACGTGTCACGTAGCCACATAAACACACATAAACATACACACATATAAGCAAACACATCACATTAACAAACATACAAATATGCAGGTACACACATAAACGCACATAAACAAACACACACAGGCACACACACACACACACATACGAATTTTTAAAGAACCATGTATGAATGAATGAGTATACCGACCCTATGTTAAATGGAAACACTGATGACTTAATTGTTGAAATGTTCCACACACATACACATGAAGATGATTTGTTGAAAATCGAAATAAGAAATGAGAATAATAATCTTCACAATGAATTTTAATTCTTAACATAGTTCTTTTAAATTTTAATGAAATTTGATAATTATTCGAAAATCTTAGCGAGAAATATCGAAAAGTTAAAATACTAACAAATTAATGCCAAACATTTTTTATTTTTTTAGAATTAATAGAATGCCGTGCTAAATATGGTCTCCTTCATACATATAAACATACATAATTAAAATATTTTCCACTAATTAATTTATTTTGTAATTTAATTATTCAATAAATTATTTATGGATTTTATAGAAGTATATTGCAATTGCAAAATTGTTTTCCATCTTATAGGTGGCAGAAACACACGAGTTTATGAAGAAACACACGTGTATGCATTTTTGTTTGACAGCCTGTGTTTATTTGAGCTCGCCTACAGGCACGCATTCTTCTGGGTTAGCGAAAAATCAAACAATATCTTTCGTGGAAATTTTTTAGTTATTTTGAAAGTTCTGTTTGTTTGAGTATGTTTGTGTGTGTGTTTAAGTTTGTTTGTATCTGTTAAAGTGTGTATGTTTTGTGGGTGTGAATTTATTTAAGTGTATGTGTTTGTATTTGTTTTTATGTGTTTAATTTGTGTTTGTTTATGTCACTGCATGTTTCACTTCAGATCGCTCTGCTGTTTGTGATGCTGATTGAATGATGGTTGTTTATAAAAAGGTTTGTTTCCAATTATGCTTACGTATTTCTTGCTTGTTTTTGCGACTTTGTATTTGTCGGTCCATGAATAAATGCGAGTGCAGTTCTTCCTAATATACACCTTTGTATGTTTCTTCCTGTTTGTGTTTTGTGTTTGGTGTGGATGTTGTGTGGATATGTTTGCATATGTTTTTGTTTGTGTTTGTTTGCATGTGGACGCTGTTGTATTTGTATGTTTATGTTTGTATTTGAATGTTGTTCTTGGAATGTGTCTTTGATTGTATTTGTCTTGTTAGCAATCACAATAATTTCAATCACGGTATTTGTTTTGAAACGAATCAAACCATCAGAACCATTAAAGCAAAAAAAAGTTTTTATTACGAACATCTTGAAGCAGACAGATGAGGTTCAACTTGTTTCTAACACCATGTTATCATCTGCACATGTGCACATGCATTGATAGTCGGTTGATGTTTGTTTATATTGATGCCTGCCATGCAAATTTTTTCACCCACGTTTTGCATGTAACGCCGAGTTACAGAGGGGTGCCTTATCGGCTTTACACTACACTACACGTATCTACGC
>NW_008703839.1:3354223-3359223 GCF_000326865.2 Helobdella robusta
CGACATCTTTTTACTTTTTATAATTGATTTATTTTTGATTTAAGTTTTCAGTGCTTATTTGAAGGTTAGCTTCGAGCACGCTCAATCTTTTCATCATTTCGAAACTTAACAAAGTCAACCGCTTTCCATCTTTAACTTACTCCATCTTTGTGCGTGTGTATGTGTGTGTATGCATGTATGTTGTATGTGTGTGTGTGCGTATGTATGTGTGTGTTGTGTGTGTGTAGGTACCTTTTAAAGAAAAAAAGACAAATCAAAATGTGAAAAATTTGCATATTAATTTGAAAGTGATGTAAGATTTGATTAATAATGATAATAATCTTTAAATTTTTAATTTGAAACCTCATTTTTTCATTTCAAGCTGGTATAATTCATGATTTAAATCATTTGATTGCATCTGCTTTCCTTTTTAGTTGAAAGACATTGCGACCATCTTAGGTTCTGTGTGTCTCTATTCTATATAATTAAATCCAAAAAACATTTTCAAGGAATGCCAAACGCTCTTTTGATAACAACTAAACACAACAATCATCTTACATTGAATTATTTTCATCATACAATAAATAAACTTGCACGCATATATCTCCCTCCATCTAGAATGATATTATAATAGTACAGTGCAATATTTTAGTTGAGTCCCAATAAAAGAAATCTAACCCATCGCATAGGCACACATGTACGTCTTAATTAGTGATTGATCTTGAAAAATTTTAAATGCACCATAGCCACCAGAGCCACCAGAAAACGTTGGATAGCAAACTTCCCAAAATCACAACCTCAGATATATCTACGTATGAATGACGAAATATGAAATGTCGAATCGGTTTTATATCTGTTGTAATATTTGTAATATTTTTCATTCCTTAGTTGCAGCTGATTTTATTGGTTTTAAGACCCTGTAAGATGTAAGATCCTGTCTAACGAATCTAACAGAGTGACACAAAAAGACACGAAATAGTATTCCAAATTACTTGAAAATATTCGAACAAAAGTACAATTGCAGAGAGCGTTTATAGAACACGTAACGTAATTGTATTCAAATTGCTTTAATGTAATTTTACTACTGTACCAGCCAGCCAAACGTTAAACTTTCTACACTGCCAGCATAAGTATGCAAATGATACAACAAGAAAATTACATCAAAAACAACTACATCAAAATGTGTATAAACAATCATCAACATAACAGCATTAACAATCATTAACACAACAAAAGTACATCAAAACTTATTTAACAACAAGATTACATCAACATGACAGCAAACCTTCAACAAAAAAACATCAACATAAAAACTTTCATCAACAGGAGTTTATCCCAAACTTTATCACTTTAGCGTGTTATCATATAATAAGCATCATCACTTCACAACACTGCAACCACAACAACATCATAACCTCCCAGCAATAACATCAACAACACATCAACGACTTTGGCAACAAACAACCATCATAACGCCGTTACAGAAGAACATTCTCTGATGGAAAACCGCTAAAAATTTCGATTGAAAACACATGCTCGGAATTCAGCAAGCTTTTCACAGAAATTTAATGTGCTGTGCTGTGCTGTACATAATACAACACTGGTGTGCAGTTCTCTGCTAAGTTGCAAAAGGGTTTCATTTGAAAGTTTTGGCAGATGTTGGTTTACCGCACCACATTGTTGTTGTAATGTTATTACAATGCCATCATGATGTTATAGTGATGTTATTGCGTTGTTTCCAAAGTTTTGCTCTGGTACTTTTTGAATGTTACTGCAATGTTCTTGGGATGTTGTTTAAATTGATAGCGAGTTGTTGTTTAGTCTGTTTTCATCTTGCAATTGATTTTATTTGGTTAACTGGTTTTCGTTATTAATGCCATGTCGATGAATTTTTGTTGACAATTTAGTTGATGTTTTCATTCATTGTGATGTTTGTGTATCTTGGTTTTAGTTGAGATTATTTTACCGTTTCACTATCATAACACTTCTATAGAGTTATCAATGGTGTTGTTATTAATGTTCTTGTGATGTCATCACTAATGTTGTTGTCATGCCATCATAAATGTTGTTATGATGTCATCATTAATATTGTTGTTACGTCAACATTTTGGAATGTTCCGATTGTTTAGCTGCTGTTGTTGCATCAACATGTTGTTGTTTTTTCAATCGTTTAAATGTTGTAGAACTGCCGGCTCATTATTTTCTTTCGTTGTTCATATTACATCAAATTATGTTATAACGCCTTAAGCATTGCTCTTGTATTGTAACTACCAATGCAAGTTATTTTCGATGTTTCTAATATGTCATTATGTGACATTAGTATTAAATTTTAGTTTAATGTATTAAGTATTAAAGATTGTGTTGATGTAACTGATATGTTGACGTCATAAGTTGGATTGGATATATTAGCTTGACATATCACTGCAAAAAATCAAAAACCCAGAGGATGTGACGATGACAACGGCGATGATGAAGAAACTGTTGACGGGATGGATGTACACGATTGATTAGCGATGGCTGATGAGAAAATAAAAGGAAGCGGAGGGGATGACGACAATGGCGATGGGAAAAAAATGAAACCATCATCATCATCATCATTATCGTCATCATCATCATCATCATTCTTGTCGTCATCATCGTCATCATCACCAGCAGCAGCATCATCCCTCTTCTCATTCTCTTCCTTTTCATATTTTTCCTTCTTATCCTCTTCATCGTCAAATATTAATAATAATAGTAATAATAGTAACAATAATAATAATAATAGTAATAATGGTAATAATAATATCCCCCTCCAGTGTTGTAGCTCAGAGGTGGGGGTTAATTTGAAGTTTACTCACCCCATATTTTCATCGTCATCCATATAAAACATGAAGAACAACGTGTGGATGTGGAAGAAATATTTCGACATTATTTTTATTTATTTATTTATATTTTTTAAAAAATTGATAATAAAAATAAAAAGTAAATGATCTGCGTGCAGCCAAATCGCACACACACACACACACACCACACACACACCACACACACACATACACACACACACACTTAAACACACATTCGCACACAAACACACACATCTATATATAATATAACTATATTAAAAATGACATCAAAATACATTTTTGTGTGTTAATTTATGTATGTAGCGGCAAAATAAATAAACAGACATCGGTTGAGTTTCAAAGTTGTGTTGAGATATAATTTTGATATAGAAAGGAATCCTCATTCAATATCCAGTAAGGAGCTGTGCATATTTATGCATGTTAAAAGATAACCACCATATAGACTAAGGGTGGGCAAACACTTTTCTGTGAGGCCCGCATTGAAAACTATTTTACTTTTAAAGGGCCGCATATATATAAATATTAAATTTTTCGAAATAATGCAATTTGTTGTCATAGTATGTACAAGGCCTCGCGAACCGCATAAAATGTCATAGTGGGCCGCAAGTGACCGCGGGCCAAAGTTTGCTCACCCCTGATATAAACTAATTCTCAATAATTCAACTTGAAGATAGATTAACCGATTTTTAATTTGATATACATCAGACACGTCTGCATCTTACATAAAATTTAAAATATATCATTTGCTGTTAGTGTTTCGATTTAAGGTTTGATGTTTTGAAGTCGTTTCATCGCTTAAAAAAGTTTCACAAAATGTCGTAAATATAGACAAATCTAGTTATTCTTGTTTATATGGCATTAATTTATTAACAAATTTAGTTTTTGACGAAATAATAATATTTTAAAAGATGAAAATAAATAGAAACATGGAAAAATGAATTATGAAGATAATTTGTTGTGTACCTAAAAAATTTTTGTAAGTCAATCCTACAAAACTGCACTCTACGTTCTACTTTGATGTTTCTGCTAAATTTCCCTGTATTTCCCTGCTTCTTATCACTGCCCTTAACTTTGTTATCAACACAATATTATTGCTACAACTATCTGTAGTACCTTAGTGTGTAAATGCATTTTAACACGTATACAGGCACACTAAACCTGTGAAAGCACGCAAAACTATGTGTGTTTTGTATATTATACACAATAAGCACGTGTGTTTATACAATGACTCTTAGAAAAATATCTGATTTCAGGTGTTTTATGGAGCCGTTTCCAATTAAGTATTGCTTCTATTTTGGTTTTCATTAATTTTATTTAATATTTTTATTGATTATACTTTGCTTATTTTGACAAGTTCATTAGATTGGACTCAATCATTAAGTGTATTTTCGTGTGTTAAATTTAAGTTATGAATGTGACAGTGCATTTAAAAAAATTATGCGTAGCCCACAATCCATCAGCATATAAAACTCATATGAATTCAATTAATATGAATAAATAAAGTAAAAATAAGTAAATTAAATAAAAATAAATAAATACTATAAAAATAAATAACTACAATAGAAATAAATAAATACAATAAAAATAAATGAACACAATACACCAACCAGCAGGACACGAGCAATCCTTCAAACTCCTCGCATATCTTCCTCTTCTTGATGACTCCAACGAATGTAATGCTGGCGACTGGAGGAAACATTTAATTATTTCATTTAATTATTTCATTCAATTAATTCATTATAGTTAATTAATTAACTAATTAGCTGTATTTATTTGCATTAATTCAATTAACAACATAGTTAATTAACAACTTTAGTTGGCTGTCTTAACTTATAATAATTGAACTAGATTAAGAACATTTGACTGACTGGGATAATATTAACATTGATTTAACTTAAACGTGTCTCATTAATTAGAATAATTGACATTGAATCAAGCCTATAATTGAATATGAATTGAATTTTGCTGAATGAATTCACGAAAAATTGATCAAATTAAGCAAATTAGCGTTTACAACTACAACTGATTAATAATATATAAAATGACTATAATCAATTTAAATATGTTATAAAAACTTGTTAAACTTTTTAACTTTTTAGAATAAATATCAAATATTCAATCTGTTATAATAATTAAATGAAGACAAATCACACGTACACGTATGGACAATAAAAT
>NW_008703839.1:3364223-3408329 GCF_000326865.2 Helobdella robusta
TTCTAGAGAGTTGTCCAACTTAACCAAAGTTAGGTTACCAACTGAATAAATGAAAAAGAGCAAGGCTTAGCTTGGTACATATACAATATATGTTGTTACATACATTATCATACATACAAACACCACACATTCACATACAAACGTACACACAAATACCCCATAAATACATACAAACGCAGACATATACACATCATACGGATATACATATACACAGAAATACAAACGCCACATGTACGTACGTACGTATCAGGTTTCAGCAACTAAAGGTCGTTGTTTAGAATTTTTCATTTTCAAGATTGTGCTAACTTGCATGTTGATTGTTGCAAGATATTCAAACCATTACGTCATAATCAAATCATTGCAAGGTCATTACAACATCATTACAAAATCATTACAACAGCATTACAACGTAATTACAACGTCATTATAGCACCATCGAATCATTGAAATAATATTATCTTTATATTATATTAAACCTTACTCAAAAACAATCTCCGCTGTCATCTAATATTTCCATGTAATTCTTTAGTTGATTTAAAGTCATCTCTTTGTTCACCTGACTTTATTTTTGATGAAGTAATAAATATAAGTTCATTCGAGCAATAAGATTTATCAATTGACTCATTCTTGTCAAGGACGTGTCAATTATGCCTTTCAAAAAACTTCATGAAAACTCAATTCCATCATGACATACAAAATTCAAGCTCATCATTAATCAACATTAATGAAAACTTTGGATCAATTATTTTATTTCCAATTTATAAATTTGAAAGCGAATTGTCTATCAGTAGTCTAAGCCCGAGGGAGTTGTGCTTTCCTTCAATCATCGACTAAGTAATTCCTCAAGTTTGCAGCTGAGGATTTTGTTGCAGATCTTGGTGTTGTTAAGAGATATGTAAGTATGCATTTACATTTTGATGGAACTGCATCTACTTTTAACCATTTTTTCGTCTCTTAATATCAGAATAACCTGTAGATTTTGATTTCACCAACTATCTTTAGAAAGACTCATTAGATTCATCAATAAAATTGGTTGGTACAAAATGGAGAGGACAAATCCCCGAATAATTGGTTGGTGTGAAACTTTTTTTAAGGATTTGCTCAAATCCATTTCAACAATAAATCAGGATTATTTAACGGGTATCCGTAAAAAGAAAGGTTGTTTCCCTGATCTGTTGCTGCATTTGATCGAGGTACATCCAATTTTGCATATGACTGCTGAACATTTATTTACCCTTTTAATAGTAATTCAATTTATATAAAAATTTGAATATTAAAAACTTAAACATTTCTCAAACAGTTCAATAGTAAATCAAACAATAAATGAGATCGGAAGTTTGGTGCGCCGGAATGTAAATAGTTAAGCACAGTTAAGTTACACGGCCGCATTTCTGTGTAGCGCTCACACGAACACAAGACAGATTTTCATCCAGCAGAATCCAGAAATCCATGGTCTGGTACTTTCATTTGGTCGTGGTTTAAAAAATTAATAAATGGTCATGAAACTGCTGAGAAGAATAATCATAATGTTGTACGAAGTTTGGAATATACTCTGAGTATGAAGTTTCAATGACGAAAATCATCAAACGGGTGGTAGGAACATTGACAGCATGCGTCAACAAGTGAAAAATTAAATAAAATTGTGAATAATTTCAAAAATTGATTTAATAATATTTTATTTTTTTTAAATTTTAAAAACAATTTTGCTGAACATTTAAACCAAATGAAACTGCATTAAAATTTTTGAAAAAGTAAATTTCATGCAGCACGCACGCACGTATCATCATAAGATACCCGCCCATTTCTTTCAATAAGTTACAACATATCGCTTGTTGAACTTGTTTGATAGCCTATGTGAACTTGTGTGAATCAACAACTTCTCTGAATTAATAACAAATGTTATGTCTCAAATATTCAACAAAGTATGCATTCTTCTGTTTTAAAAATAATCTTCAAATAAATTGAAATGCATGTTATAGAAGCCTTCTGCTGAAATAAAAGAAAACAATAGAAGATGTTTAAAGAGAGAGAGAGAGCGAGAGAGAGAGAGAGAGAGAATAATGTTGTTTGACCAGCAAGCAAACGTTTGGTACATTCACTTTAATAAAATTACAGAGCACTGAAACAACGAAACAACAAACAGCGTCCAGACACGCGCGCATGCTCTGATAACAACTGAATGAAAGTGCCACGTACAATGTAATGTGCCTTTTAATTTTTATTGAATATTATAAAGTTACAGATAAACTATCTAAAAAATTTGAATAAAAATTATTTCTTTAATTTTTTTTAATCATAAATTCATCTCATTTTCATGTTGGTTTTTTGATTGGATTTTGTAATATTTTTTATCAACCTAACAAGCAATAATTATTCTATTTCAACAGCACAGAGCAAATGAGAACTTAAAACAACGAATAAACACAAAACAACAAAAACAACAGTAGCAAGCACAAAATTAACAACATCACACCGCAATCAAAGCCAAACAATTCAAGCAACGACAACAAAAAATAAACAACACAAAAAAACAAAACAACAACAAACAGCACACAAAACAAACAACGACAACAACAACGCAAAACAACAAACAACACACAACAACATATAACAAAAACAAACAACAACACACACAACAAAAAAAAACAACAACAAACACCACCTCTCAGTACCAACTCCGTCCAAGGTTCTGTTCTTAATTATCAACATCTGATTATATACAAATATTCCTGCCTACTTTCAAATAGTTTTGAAACATACACCCACATGCACTCTCTGACACACTCCTACCTTCGTACACACACACCATACACACGCACACACACCACACACACACACCACACACACATACACAAAAGTTAGTCTCCAAGTCCCTAGATTCAAGCATACATTTGCACACACATCCTACACTCAAATACAAACTTAGATACAGTCAAAAACACATACAAACAAACTTTTAATAACATATTTTGGTACAACAACATAAAACAAGTATGTAGCTATTAAATACGTGACACACACGCACACACCAAATATTATCAACACAAAATGTTTGTTGAAAGATTGTTTGGCAGTAGGGCTTCAATTCAAGTCTGCCATTTCATACACCTCACTCACAATAAAATTTGTTTCAGTGGCAAACGATTTATGAGCTCAAGTTTGGATAGATTTACATCCTTTGGTTAACTTTTTTCTATAGAGGAACGAAAGATGTAGATAATCCAAGCAGACATGAGTCGTTTGAATACTTTTATCGATGTATGCACTTGCACGTGCATATCTTCATACACTGATATGTAAAAGATTGACTGCTTGCCAAGATAATGCTTAGTAAATGTCTTCATTGCATTAAATGTAAGTGTTCATATGATGTATCCCCTGAAATGAAGGCAGAAATCTGGAGTGGCATCATGGCGGTATATGTTTTAATGCAGGAGCGTGTACATGTACGTGCTACGTATGTACGATACATGAAAACTTACTTTAAATCATCATTCCGATTCTTCGTACATACTTGTTCAGACTTTTAAGACCTGCCAATGCAACATTATGCCCTGTCGTTTTAACCACTCATCTGCGCTTATTTAATGCACACCATCGCTTTGTGTTCATTTGTAAATTTGCTCAGTTTCAAAAATATCTTGGGGTGAGAATTTAATAAAATGTGAAATTTGTTTTCAATACTGAATATTTATATAATGCAAGTCTCTTGAAGAATTCTAAATTAATTAAAAAAAACTGACTGAAACTAAATTTTTTCTCTAAAAACATATTCACAATTTTTTTGTTTCTCATTTTTTTCGTAAAAACAATTGCTATTTATTTATTTCTATGAAATAAAGACTATTTTTTTAAATCTTTCATTAGCAAAAAATTTTTGTCTACAAAACCGTGTCAGTACACGTGTTAATGGATTTATTCTTTGTTATAACATGCTTAATGTTAAAGTTCGACTTAAAAAATGGTTAAAAATAGGCATTCATACAATACAAAAATAGTCAGTTGTTTCGGGCCCTACCATTTTAAAATATTTCACAGAATCATTTATTACTTAATTTCAGTTAATTAATTACTGTATAATTATAGTATAGTACATTATAGTTATAATTAAATACTTAATTAATAATAACTTACTTAATTTTATTTATTTATTACATTTCATTTCAATAATTACATATTAAAAAAAACATTCACAGTGCACAAACATCAATTATAGAGTAATTTTTCATCTAATTAAACTATGATTATGACTATATAATCATAATGCAGGAACACACTAATTAATCAAATTTTTTAGAATTGGTTGTAAGTAAAGTAATGCATGTATATTGCGAATTCATCCCACACCATTCCACCGTGTCATCTGTCTGTACATTCCTTGTGTGGTCATCTGTACATTTCTTGTTGGGTTATCTTTTTTTGAGTTTTGGTTTGCATCGTGCCAAAAATTGAAATGTGTTTGTTTTTTATTTATATTTCTGTAGCATTGCCTTTCAAACAGTACTTTGAATTATGCTCTTTTTAGTCGTCTCTCATGTTTTATATAGCTGTCACATGCCCATAGTACATTCATTTTTTTTTCGTACTTGATTCTCCATTTTTTCCAAGCTTATTCATGAATTTTATGTTGATGTCATTTTGCTTTTATTATTATTATTATTATTATTATTATCGTTATTATTATAATTATTTCTTTCCAACAGTTTCATGTGTTGTTGTTTTCAAGACGGGTAAATTTTTCAATGTATTCCATTTCCCTTCTATTTACAATTACTTTTATAATGTTCGTATGCTCAAAAAACTATTGCATTTGTTTTTCTAATATTCACAGTTAATTTGGATCTCCTTTTTTTCAACGTTTCCACCGTCATTGCCAAATGCTTTGCCTAGATAGCCTTCTAGAATAGCAACTTGTTGATGTGTGTCTGGTAAACCGGTATTCCATTTCATTTTGTTCATTGCGTTTTCTAGATATGCGATGAAAACTCCGTTGATATCTGGTTTCCTTTCTTTGTGCCTCTTATCGGGTCGCAAATCCTAACGATTAAAACTAACTATCTTCAAAAATTTATGGAAACACCTCAAACTAACGAAGTAAATTGTGGGGGCTATATAAGAAGAAACTGCGATACTATCTTGATAGGTACATGAGCTGCTGATGAGTCTCCGGTAGGGACGAAACACGTGTCCAGTCTGTCCAAACGAATACTATCCTTTTCTTCTTTTCACTTCGGCGCACTGCTCTTTCTGGTTTGATGTTCTCATACATTAGCGCAACCGCAACACTCTTAGAGTTTCAAACCGCAACACTCTTAGAGTATCAAACTTCTGTCCTCTTTCGTTGCATACACTCACAAGTCACAGCTGTTTGCATTACTTATCGATGATTTCAGTTGAATTTTATGAGGGAATGATGAACATGCAGAAAACCCAGCAATTTTGAGGCTGGAGAACATTCTCTATTACAATCACTCAACAACCAATCAATAACCAATCAGCCAGTAGCGCGCAAAGGAGCAATCAATCAAAATTCATTCAACAAGCAATCCACCAATAAAAATTCACTCAATACCAATTCGTCAATCAATATCCAATCAACAAACAATCAACCAATCAAAATCCATTCAACAAGCATTCTATAAATCATAAATCAGCCTTCAAACTTCTGCGCGCTCTAAATTGTAACGGTAACAACACCCACAAGAAACAAGCAAGTGAAAACAATAAACACACAACAACATGCTGCCTGAATTCAACCAAACAAACATTTCAATAATTTTCGAACTCCTCTTCAAATGGCCTCAAACATTCCGATCCTTCATTCGCATTAACCGGCCGACCGTCTAGGCATTTGTTTTTTCAAACTGATGTTTTATGGTCTGCGAAAGTACATGCAATACGAAGCGAAGCGCATCATTGTGGTTATCATCTGTTTTATTCTTACAACGAACGCATTACATTGCTGTTGTCGTCGTTGTCATTGTCGTTGTATATGTCTGTCTGTATGGTATGGTGTGTGTGTGTGTGCGTGCGTGGTGTTAGTTTTAGTATGTTTTAAATGACCCACACATGACCAACGGGTATGTTGTTTCGCAAAAAAGCGTTAAGTGATTTCAGCTCGAAAAGTATTAACGAGCGAGGAAATATTTGGAACTGTTCAGCCTTCTCTGGGTGTTCGTTAGCGAGATTACTTCCTGGAGCTGAAGTGAGGAGTGCAAACATGATTTCCTTGAGAAGAAGTGAGGAGTGCAAACATCAACAGACAGGAAACTTGAAATTCTCCATGCACATTTTGGTCAAA
Source organism: Helobdella robusta (assembly GCF_000326865.2). Taxonomy (NCBI): domain Eukaryota; kingdom Metazoa; phylum Annelida; class Clitellata; order Rhynchobdellida; family Glossiphoniidae; genus Helobdella; species Helobdella robusta. Next base: position 3,370,525 of record NW_008703839.1, read on the forward strand.
CAATAAGAGGCACGTCATGAAAGTTGGTCTACTAACCAAATGCTGAATAGAAACAAATCCATAGAAAAAAAACAATATTAAGCAACTCCGCCAACAAATTGTTCAATTGAAGAATTATGAAGATTCAACAAAATATTTAGACAAGGCTTAATGAGAACTGAAATATAGCTAAGAAATCTACCGGTTCTATGCAATTTAATATGAAACAAAATAGTTTTTAACGATACTTACGAAATTTATTGGTAGACGTTATCATGATACCGATATCAATATATCATCATCTTCTAAACATCATCAATGCAATCATCATTATTACCATTGTTATCATTTTCATCATACTATCACAACCGTTATCATCGTCATCGTCATCATATTCATATTCATTATTATTATTATTGTTGTTATTGTTATTATCATTATCATCATCATCTTCTTCTTCATGTTTGAACCCAACAAACACACCACATACACCTCCACAATGTTAACTGCAGTAACAAGTTGCCATTAAATCAACACACAACACACACAACTGTGCTTTTCATTTATACGTATTTTATTTGTTTATCTATTTATTTAACGATTCATTTATTTGTTTGCTTGTTCGTTCGTTCATTCATTTATTCATTCATTTGTTCGTTCATTCATTTGTTCGTTCATTCATTTGTTCATTTGTTCATTCGTTTATTCGTTCATTCGTCCATCCGACCATCCGTCCATCCATCCATCCATCCATCCATCCATCCATCCATCCATCCATCCATCCATCCATCCATCCATCCATCCATCCATCCATCCATCCATCCATCCATCCATCCATCCATCCATCCATCCATCCGACCATCCATCCATCCATCCATCCATCCATCCATCCATCCATTCATTCAACAGGTTAATCAAGTAAATATTTGTGTGAAGGAATATATATATAAATAACAACACCGAACTCAGCAAAAACATCAATTAATCTTCAAATCAACGGCAGAAGTAATTTGGTGAGGATGCATTTCGGTTCGACAGTAATTAACTTGTATATGTGTTTTTCAATTTATTATCAGTTTAATAGCGTGCATCTGGTAATGAATAATTTCATTGAAAGAATGCATTGGACGTATGGTGGCACAGATTGAAGCACTACACAAGACTACACAACACTAGACCACACCACAAAACGCCACACAACATCACACAACACCACATCACATCGCACGACTGGAAGTATTTTTGAAAAACTCTCTTGCTCATATATCCATCATCAAACAAATAAAAAGAATACTTTTTTAATTTGAAAAAGATTTACATGAAGAAAAAATTTAATAGACCACCTCGTTGAGAAGTTGATGATATTGTTGTTGATGTTGTAATTGCTGAGATTGTTGCTCATCTGAAGATTGTTCTTGCTGATGTAATGATTGTGGTTGTTGTTGTTGTAAGTCTGTGTACCTGTGCAGTTGTTGCAGTTTTATTTGCTCAAATTCCCTGTCAATGTTATCCAACCTGTCCAAAGCTGTTGACAGCTGAAAGTAGCAATTAATCGAGACTCCATATTGGAATATGACGAGAATGAAGAGGATGGCGATGATGACGTTGATCAGTGAACAACATTCGAGGGAAGATTTTAATTTGTTCACGTAACGAGATAAATATCTATGGCATGTGGCTCTTGCTGGTGCTGGTTCGTGTTGATGTTGTTGGCCCAAAATTTTTGTGGATGTGTTTTGTTCACTGGTGTCATTGCTGGTGGTAGTGGTGGTGGTGGAGGTTTTGTCAAAATTTTTAAAGTTTTTTGTAGTTTTGCAGTCTCTGCTGACGTTGAGATCTTCCATCGGGGGGAAGATGTGTTCGATAATTTAGACGTTTGTTGATGTTAGGTGATGTTTCCAATGGTTGTCCAATTTTTTGTGATGCTCGCAAGTTTTCAACGTTACAACAAAAATTTCAAACAACTGTTTGTTTTTTAATTTTAAATACTTTAAAAATAAATTTGAATGACGTAATCACTTCTATCAAATTTCACCAAACTTTGCTGATTTAATTTTTTAAACTATCGGTCGCTTTACAACTAGAACATGCTACATTGGTTTCAACTTACACGATATTCTACTGAAATTAATCCACCAAATTTATAATAATTAAATTTTTATTAAATTTAAACTAAAAAAGAATTCTGTAATAATTAATGCTACTTTTATCTAAACGTTAAATGAAACACACTCAAGATAAGAATAGTATAAAATGGAGTGAGAGGAGTTTACTTTCGAAGCACGCGTTACATCGCATGCAACAATGTGCTGTATATATCATATGTACTTACTTAACACTACGTTATGTTAGTCCTGCTTCCTGCTATAAATCTCTTCAGTATATTCAATGTTTGTTCTTCGATGCACTAATCGTTTGAATTAAATCATAGATTTCCTTTTAGATTCGCGTGAAAATTGCTTGTTGTTTTAATTTTAATTTTGTCAGGTTGATAGAACTTCTTACGAGGAAATTGAATTGAGAAGCGTTGCAAGGGCGGTATTATTTAATTTTGCGCGTGCTTCAAGGTGTTTATTCCTCGTTGATCAACAAGAAGAAAAAAATTTTTATGTGAAAAATAATTAGTCTAGTTCCAATTTTTATGAACTCATTAAAAACTGATTTTTTGCCAATTGGAATTTTTAAGAAATAGTTTAAAGCTTCAGCCACATAACTGCGAAAACTAAAACACGAAAAGTTTTTAATTTTTTATCTTAACTGTAATTGCATCTAAACGCATAAAAAAGTGGCAATAAAATTGAAACAAGTTTCTAAAAATGTGGCTTTTTATTCATTTTTAAAAATATTTGGCAACCAAGATTTATACATTTTTTACCCAAAAATTTCAGTTCGATCTACAAATAAACAACAAATTCAGCATAAATTTAAGAGGTAATTTTTTCAGACTAAAATAGTTATTTCGTTTGTAGTTTGGTTATTTATTTATCTGTTTTGTCTTTTGTTACAAAATAATCCAACTTAATCTATCTAATCAACGAGCAAACGTTTAGAAAAAATATTTACGCTTACAAATATTCATTCATACAACAATACTACAAATTTAAAAAAAACACGGTGTTGAATGTGCTTTTTTTCACATTTAACAGTTAACTGGCTCAATTTACAGGTCAACGGAGCTTGAAAAAATTGCTGAGAATAACACGAGGAGAAATATGGACATAATGATGTATGCCAAGTGCTGTACGATTTGTTAGGCTGGAAAAGTAAACGTGAAAAAATATTCAAAGCCTATGTTAGCTTTTTTTTATTTGCATGTTTTTTAAATTTATAATGTAGGTAGATAATTCAGATAATATATGAGTCTTATCAGGGTTTACGTGATACTAAATTATTTGGGTGGATCGAAAATTAACCATTCCATTTTTCTCATTTCTTGAAAAATATTTAGATTTCAAATATCAAATCAAAATGTATTTGTTCGGTCTTGGCATGAAGTTTTTAAAAACAAAAGATGTTGGCCTGCTAAGATGCACAGCAGATCGTTTTAACTTTTATGAATTTTTTCTTAAACATTTAAATTTTTTTACAATAAAATATACACACATGTATTTTTAGATCATCATAATAAATTTAAAATTAGACAGCAGAGGTTTTCGTATCAAATGCAAAAGATCAAATATATCCAACTCAACAATGCAAGATCACCTATTGAGCAAAAACGAATTATAGACTTGATGATTTTACAAGATACAAAAATTTTACTGACTACTATCCGAATTCTGAATCCTCGCTGTGAATCAAATTTGTGTCACTTCATATGTATAAGTGTATAAGAAGTATCAACGTAAAAATCCCAACCATCCGTTTCTGTCTCTACAACCGTTTATAACCGTATTGGATGAGCAATGAGGTGAACCAACAACTGAAAGGTGGTCCATTTGAAAGAACACTTGCATTTTTGAGCAATGCACTATTAAGCATTTACCACATGAATGTTGGTGAGATAAGACGGTATGTGATCAATACGTTGTTGATTCAGAAAATGTTGTAGCCAAATTGTTCAATCTCAGAAGACATACCAAATAATAATCAGAAAGACCCAAACTTCATTTTTACAGGGAAGCTCAAATATCAAAACATTTTAAAAATCAAATAAGGAAGAATATACTGAGACCAAGAGCAGACTTGAAACGAGTGCTCAATTGAATTTCGTCTAAAATAGTAGTTGAAATAATAGATTTAAAATAAGTTTAATTCAACATTTTAAAAAGTTTTTAATTTCAATTCACTTTTGACGATGGAGGTCGCGCACGATTACTTCATTCATGCCTCTTACATTTTTTGGTACATTCTGTAGTGCCACTTACATACTTGTCTTCTTGCACCTACTCTTTATATCATTTCACACACATTTTTTAAAAATTCTTCAAATTGTGGACAAATAGAAAGCAGGCACTTTAGAATAAGAAATTATGTTTCAACTCTACCTACTTAATTATAAAATGTTTCTTTACTTTCAAATTTCAAAAATGTATAGGCAAAACAGCAACACATGAAAGGGAATGAAGAAAGAAATAATTTCAAATATCTCATAAAACCTTCCAGTAACATCGTGGAGGATTATTTATAACAATTTTTTTGAAATATCGGAATATTTGCGGACGTGTTTCGTTTTAATAGTTGAGATAGCTTTGGTTCTGTATCGACGGTGAAGAGAAACAGGGCAACAGTTTTTTTTTATAATTTTAATGACATAATTTCAAATTTAAAAATTAATCTTTTAATTTAAAACATCGGATTAAACAACTTTAAAATTTTCGAAAAATATTTTTAGACATCAGCAAATTAAAATAAAACTTTTAAATATTTTAATAAAAGTTAAAAATCTATATTCATTTTTCGGATCTCTTATCGAGGAGACCAAACACGTCACTGGCGAATGAATCAACGGAGTCGAACCTCTTATCGATCCTTGCGTTGTTCTTCATCTTCAAGTATCTGCCTTCGTCGTAGGGCAAGTAACTCCACCTCATCGGACGCCCTGATTGGTCGTAGTCCCTTGCCATTGCACGTGGTTGGTAGTATCTATCCAGTGCATCAGTTGATCGTTTGTGGATGGCTGAGGGTGACTGAAGGTTGGGAGCTCTCATCAGGTCAGACCAATTCAGACTGCCCTCTTTCGAGAGTTTCCTCCCATATTCCTAAGTGGTAGTACAACGTTACACTTACTTATATTAATACAAACATGACTAAATTTAACAAAAGTGTTTTTTTCTTTTCGTGATCTCTATCACTGAAGTTGCTATTATGTTATTTAAATTAAATTAATTAATTATATATTTTTCATAAACTGTATTTAGGTAACAAGATCCTAAAAAATAAATATTAATTAAGGAAATATATAAAAAATAAGTATGCAAACAAATGATGTTCATTCACCAAACTCAAGATGGAAGACAGTATCATAACAAATTATGGCGATACAAAACAACTGTTACCAAGATGGCCTTTCATTTCCCTGGAAAATTATACTTATGGTAATTTTTTCTCAAAATTTATTTTTATGTTTATGTCGGTAATTTGACGTTCTACAAAAGATTATGCCTTGCGACTCTCTGTCATATGGTTGGACCATCAAAAACGTTATAGATAGTGGTAATAGCCAAAATATTTTAGTTGAAATAGTTGAATGTCATAAGTGCTTTGCTGTTTTTCATAATATTTCAACTGCAAACAAGCAAACATTTTGTTGCCCTACTTAAAATATTAAATAAATACACAGCAGCATTAAACACAGTTTATAATAAAAACAAAAATGATTCAAAAAGGTTTTTTCATCACGTTCACAATTACTTTTCACATTTAAATATTCAACACCGGCCTATCCTCATACATAAAAGGTCGGTTATAGAGACTGCATGGAATGGAGTGCGCGTTCAAGATGACATGATTGAAATATTATTTTATTTCCTACCACACCTCCAAACGACGTGACCAAATTATTTTTTCCGAAGCTGTAAACAACTCTAGCTTTGGATGATTGTACAGTTTCATTTATACTTTTTTTTATTAAAAATGATTTTTTTTTACAAAATTCCTCAAATTTGTTTTTGTATAGTACTAACAAAATGTAGTCTGGAGAACCTAGTTTTTAGTTAAATTAGTTAAGTTAGTTGGCAATATTTCTTAAGCATGAGAATGTTTTTAGCATTCTTTGGAGTGAATATAAAAAAGCATCCAAAATAGGCCATCAATGAAAATATTTTGGTATTAATTTATTGTTCTAACTTATATATTCAGGTGCAAGCACACTTAACAGGAATGAAGTATTGTAAGCTATCAAATCAAAAACAATACTTTGAAGAGTTTAAAGCTGATTCCAGTAAAAACGAAACGCAGATTATGAAATCAAGTGTAAATGATTGCCTTAATTAATCTATGGAAAGCTATATGTTAGATTATTTTCAGTAACTCATTTGAAAAGAATTAAACTTATTTCTATCTATTACAGATTATTTTATCACATTATTTAAATATTTTATAATATTACACAACATAGCACCATTGAACAAAATAAATAAACGTATTTACGCCGATTCAGATCGGACAATAACTGTTATTTTAAACACGGTAAAAAAAAGCATGAAAACATCCAAAAAAAGCTTTCGAGCGGGCAGTTTAAAGGATGCGACTTAGATAAGTCATTCCTCTAACATATTGGACGATCATTGAAAAACTGTAAGTTATACGCTCCTTATAACGAAGTGATGACAGATTAATGCCTCGTTCAATGATTGATGGATGTTGTTGGCTCCCAGCGGCCTTTTCTTTCCTATAACCGATCGTTAATAAATGTAAAAACTAACAACTTCGGCTTACAACATCTTGGAAATAATATTTAGATTATTAATTGGATGAATTAGTTTTCATAATATGGAAAGTGTAGTGGAGGAGGAAGCTTATTGTTGTGGCGTTCGAAGCGATGAACATCATTTATCAATCTAACTGCAGGCATCGGCTGACAATATGCTTCTGCTGATGCTACGAAACCTATTCTACACAAACACGTCTACATAAAAACACAAATGTCGTCCAAAGACTTGTAAATGCTAGACTGAAAAGTGAAAGAAACAGTGCGTCGAGAGATATAAAATACAGTTTCTAAAAGATAACATAAATAATTCATATCGCTATAATTGTTTAATTCATTCTAGCTTCTCTCCAATGATGTTACCTTAGTCATCATCACCATCATCAGTTTTATTGTTATCATCATCTGCATCATCAGTTTTATTGTTAACATCTTCTTCATCAACGTTTCTCAGCCATTTTTTATGCCATACCCTCAAACCCTTTGAAAAACGTTCATTAATGGGCGTGCTTTCTCCCTACCTTTAACGTAAAAATAGCATTGTATTCTGCATGGTGAACATCAATCTACTGGTTTGTAAAGCGAGTTAAATAAAATTTATAAAAAAATTGGTTTAGAATTAGTAGTTGTTTCATTTTTGTATTCAGAATATGCATTCACGTTAAAAATTGTAATTTAACATAAATTTTTTAATTTTTTAAACTTCAGTGAGCTGATTTTTTAAATGATGTATCAGTACGTTTCAAACGGCCCCTCGAGAAGGAAACTTCTCCCGGTTTGAAGATACTGAATCGAAAGTTTACAGATCCACAAATGTATTTAGTTACAATTTTTAAATAAAAATGCCTCTTTCTTCTTTTAATATTTCTACACTGACACCATTTTTTTCAATGTTAACATTTAAATCATTGTCAATATCATTTAGTTCATTACCATGATATATTTGTCATCATCGTCTTTGTTATCACCACCATCATCGTCGTCGTCATCACCATCATCACCATGGTCAGTTGTTAATTTCAGCCCAGAGATATGAACCCCATTAAGACACCGAACGTATGTGCGTACGTTTTTTGAAGGTCAGGTCATGAAAGGTCAATGAGACGTGACGTACGTGTCATGCGGCAAAAGATGACATGCATCGCTAAACTAGGTAAGCTTTATTGTTGCTCGCCGGGGAGTGTGGCGAGCAGATGAGACGGAGGATGTAAGGACGAGAGCGTTACTAATTAGCAGGTGCTGATGGCTGGTTGGTTCGCTGATCGGTTGGTTGGTTAGTTGGTTGATTGATCGGTTGGTTTGTTGGTTGGTTGATCGGTTGGTTTGTTGGCTGGTTGGTTGATCGGTTGGTTTGTTGGTTGGTTGGTTGATCGGTTGGTTTGTTGGTTGGTTGGTTGATCGGTTGGTTTGTTGGTTGGTTGGTCGATTGGTTAGCTGACTTGTTAGTTGATTGATTGGATGGCTGGCTAGTTAGTTGGTTAATTGGTTAGTTAATCGCTTGATGGCTAGCTTGCTGGTTGACTGATGGTTGGTTGACTAGCTTACTAGTCGGTTGGTTGGCAAATGATTTGGAAGAAATGCTTTCCTTAAATGGCTTTGAAAATGATGCGATAAATATATTTAAAGCACATGCCTCATTGAAAAATAATCATTCAAATGTGAATTCGAATAAGTTTATATTATCAATAATCAAAGTTTTATTCGATTGAATTTATATTGTAAATAATATAAATTTTCACAAAAGCTTATCTCGATGGTTCTATTTATATTTTTGTCTCTTTATTCAAAAAAGGTTTTTGACATCGCTATTTTTGCTTAAAAAAATTAATTAAGTTAAAAATATGTGTGGAGTCGTATGTATTCCCAGATATCAGATGGCGCTTGTACACAAGGTGATGGGAAAATGATTGCATAACTTTTTTGCAATTAATAAATGAACACTTCAAAATTAATTTTCAATGAAAAGCTGTTGAAAAAAACAACAAAATAACAAAACATAATGTTAATTTCTTCCACAAATTGATTCGCTTACACTGTCGGCTATTCACATTTATATTTTTAGTGTAAACGTTTGTTAGACATCGAAAACTCCTGAAGCGAATATGATAATGTCTGAAAAGTGCAAAAAAGTTAAAGGTCAAGTAGTACATACATAGCATAGTAACATTCGTAGAAGGGCATTTTGATGGGATTGAAATTTAAGTTTATTTTCTCGTGTTCTTGAATAACAATTGTATGATTGAATGTTTTAAAATTTTGTTCAATTTTCAATTGTATATTTACCATTTAAAAAATTACTAAAAAATAAATCGGTAATTTATGAATTGTTGTGTACAAATCTAAAAAAAAACTTTGTCAAACAGTGAGAAGATTTTTCTGAATGACGAATGTAACATGGGTTAGACATGTACAGCCAAGCTAGAAAATATTCAAGTATCGTTACGTTAAGCGTGAATGATGAGTCCGTACCTGTGCACGAGATATTGAAGACTGCTTGCCCATGAATACAAAAATTGTATGCTAGAATTAACGATTTAACTTTTTAAATCAAACAATTGAAAACATCTGAGAGAAACAATCTCACCGACCACGAATGCAAACAGCGCATGGTGCAATTTTGAATTTGTTAACGTTGGAAAGCATGTAAATTTATTTCGTTGCGTTGTACTAATGTATTAAGAGTGCACTGCAAGTTTGAGATGTTTTAAATTGTAGTTGGAAAGATAAGCATCAACCATCCATCCATCTATCTGTGAGGTAGGTGTTCTTCTCCCTGCAGTTCCTGTATAGAACATGAACATGTGTTCACGCACGTTTGCACTGATGAGTTCATCCTCAAAAGGACAATGGACGAAACATCAAAATACTTACATATAATTTCACGTTGTCAGACATTAATAGTTGGCTCGTGACTTGACATAATTTTAAACAAATGAAACATTTGTTCATTTAGATGTGAAATCTGTATATTGTCATTCTTGCCATCGGCCCCAGAAGCACACATGTCTTTCATAGTAACAAGTTTAGAAATAGGATGGACATATAAATTTCTTGATTGATTGCTTGATGGCCAACGTTTATTACAACTTCCTTGACTTTTATTCTTCTTAAAAACTCGATCGGCTCAGATGATGTTCCAGTTGAATCAAAATAATTATTTGCATTTAAAAAAACAGACGCATTAGAAATCTTTCTTACATGATTATTGAAATTGATCCGTCACATGAGTGCACATTTGTTCTAGGGAATATTATTGAAATAATACACTGTATTTTTCTTCCTCGATACTTTAAAATGTTATCATTTGTTTGCATTTTGAAAGTTTCATTGTCACTGAGGGCAATTATCGATTTTTAGATTACAGCTATTTTTACTACATTGGTAACGTTTTGCTAACGGAAAATATCTTAAAATTTTCTTACAAAATGAGTTGTTTTGCATAAAAAATGCAATATTTATAAACGTTCAATGATATGACAGCTATTTACTGTTACATTTGAATCTTGTAAAACAATTAACAAGTTAAAAAAGATCTGTTTTCTTCCGTAGGTACGTGTAACTGCATGTAAGTACGTGGATGAGGTGTGGTGCAGAACTTACAAGTATTTTATTGTTCCAACACAGCCCGCAAAGTACAAACCTGTCTCTAAACCTCGAGTTTATCTTGCAATAATGATGCTAATAAGAAAAATTGATGACAATATGGTGACGATGCTGATGGTGGCAACGAAGATGATCACAACGTTAACACTGGTCATGAATGATGAATAAAACTAAATTTGATGGAGCAAAGTTATTATTGATGATGGAAGAGTTTGAAGATGTTAGTCGAGACAAATATTAATTACACGAGTCATGTTGACGCGATTCAAAATAATGACTTGCACGTTGAACATGCGTGAAACATTGGATACATCGTCCAAGTAAGTTACAATGTCATAGAAAAAACATTGCAGTAGAATTACGTTAACAACATGTTTTATGTCAAAAAATAAATTTTTAGAAAATGTGACGGATGTTACTGAAATTAATATTTTTTTTACTTTAGAGGCTTTTGATTGTGGCTAAATTTTATGTATGCAGGCGGTTTTTCAAATTCATTTTCCAGAGTGTCTTGGAAGTGAACACAACGTTGATAATATAATAGAAAACAAATAACTTGAAAAAAAAAAACAAATTTGTTGAACACGTCATACAGGACATTCAGATCTAAAATGTTGAATATCAATTAACCATTAAAAACTATGAACTGAACAGCAGGTATCCGAGTCAAACTTGCACTAAAATGTTTTGCGTGCACCGAATATGTGTGCGTTGTGTTTGTTTTTATGTGTGTGTGTGTTTGTTTGATTTTATGTGTGCGTTGTGTTTGTTTTTATGTGTGTGTTTGTTTTTATGTGTGTGTGTGTTTGTTTTTATGTGGTAATAAGCAAAAAAATTTATTTGTTGAATAAAATTAAATAAAAAAGAGCTTTTCTGTTGATAGTGTAAAATTCAAATTGAATTCAAACAAACTGCAGATGTCTTGCTTCATGGCAGCCAGAGCAAAGTCATCATTTACTTCATTTCAAAGCAGTCAGCAGATGCTGACAGGAATGCTTCGGACGGAAAATAAATATTGACAAGCACCTCATTGGTTTAAATCAATACGATATATGTTCTACAGGGCGAGTTTTAATTAAATTAACTTCACAATAGAGCAATCACAATGCTGACCTGTTTCCAACAATAAAATGTTTAAAATGCATCCAACAATGAATAATTTCGTTCAGTTTCCAGATAAAGATAATTGGCAATATGTTACATTCAGTAACAAGTTGATTTGACAAAATGTTTTTGTCCGTGCATACACACTCTACATTTTGTCTCGTTGTTTGTTTTTTTACTATAAAGTTCTGACAATCAAAAAGTAATTCACAAATTTTTCCTAATCTACTAGTTGAAAATTAAAATTTTGTTCTTAAAAAGCGGCATGTTCTTCCCACTGCAGATGTACACCTGTATTTGTAGATACAACCCCACCACACAGCGTACAACCTCACCACACAGTGTATAAACCCCACCACACAGTGTACAACCACACCACACAGTGTACATGCGTATATGTATAGACGAGCAAATTCACCACCATCCATTTCAAATTTCTAATTTCTAGTTCAGCTGTTTTTGCATAAAGAATTATATAAAAATTGTATGTGAAGTGCTTCAGTGGTATCAAACAATCTTTAAATTCTTTTAAGTTGCTAAAATGTTTTACACACAAAAGTTGAAAAAATATTCAGTTGAAAAAATAACAGCGTAAGAAGTTGAGGACGAGAAATTCGTCGTGGAACCTCAGAGGAAGTGCCGCAAAATTTCATCATGAAATCATTAATTATTAATTTCTAACTAATGGAATCTACCTACTTTTGAAATGATTTCTTAATTTTTACAATAGAATAAAAAGTCAACCAATTAGCTCAGACAGTAAAAAATACCATGTAATGCATTACTCTTTCAGCCAGCTATAAGGTGCTGACCTGATTTGAATTATGATTGATTCAAATTCAAAAGTAAAAATTTTTCGAACCTGTTTTGGGTGACGTGTGTATTGAAACGATGAACTTTGTAGTTCGCAGTACAGTTAACTTCATAAAAATAAGCAATAATAAAAATACTTGTAACTGTAAAATAATTAGAAACCAAGTTTTTGATACAATTAAAGAATGATTGTGAAATCAGCTCTGCGGTTATTGGGGCTGACTAATAAAAATTAAATTATTCACTTTCGACTGAAAACGTTGAAAGTGAAACTACCACTAAATTAAAGTTGTTAACATGCTAAATCATAACTTTGCAAATATCTTAATCAATCAAAAATGAATGAGGAAAACAAACTTGGGGTTGGACGATGGTGAAGAGGGTGAGGAGGGAGATGATGACAACCGATGAACAGCCGTTCATCCTGCAAATCTTCAATTTATAAACATTTGCAACCTCGTGAGCAAATTTTATTTTGTTATCGAAAAAATTAATTGTAATCTTTTTTTATATACCTCAAAATTTAAGATATTAGACGAATTCATTTAAAATATAAACGATAGAAAAAGTACGTTAATAATAATAATAATAATAATACCTTTGATTGGAAAATGCACGAAATTAACCGGTTTAAGTCTTGAAAACTTGTTAAAAACTGATGTGAACAAGCAGACGTTTGCTCCCATAAAACGATGACAGGTTCAAAATGATCATTCCCTAATATTTATACAACTGGCCCAGTGCTAAGTTTAGATGCATATGCAATGCATACATACATGCATACAAACATACATACAAACAAACAAACATACATACATACATACATACATACATACATACATCCATACATACATACATACATACATACATACATACATACATACAACTTTCTTAAGGCAATATGTAAAATGATCAGCGTCAGATCAGGCGACAGCAGGGAACTGTTTATCGCAACTAACCACATTTCGTGCTTGTTGCAGCGGTTCCTGCGTGTCTGTGTGCCTGAAAATATCCAACTGAATGCCGACATGTGCAATTAACGACAAATCAAAGTGTTAATCCATTTGTTACTTGATGTTTGACGGTTCAGTGTCACTCATCATGTTTTGGCATACATACATACATACATACATACACACATACATACATACATACATACATACATACATACATACATACATACATACATACATACATACATACATACATACATACATACATACATACATACATACATACATACATACATACATACATACATACATACATACATACATACATACATACATACATACATACATACATACATACATACATACATACATACATACATACATACATACATACATACATACATACATACATACATACATACATACATACATACATACATACATACATACATACATACATACATACATACATACATACGAAACGAAACGAAACGAAACGAATTTTTATTTGCTTCTCAAAATTAATCTAAAAAAAGAGAAAAAAAGAATTCTCTCCCCTTTATATCAATAGGAAGAAGACAGGACGACCACACTAGAGTTCTTTTCAGAAACTCATCGAGTGTGACCACCTTGACCCTATTTTTAAAATGTTATAAGTTTTCAACAGAATTTAAACGTAATTTTCAAAACCAAAAATTTTTGTTTTAAACTTTAGTTATTTTTTTTTTACTTTTTTTTAAAATTTTTTTACGAAATTAATTTAAAATTTAATCCACTTTTTTAAAATTCTTTTTACTTTTTTTTAAAATTTGTTTACGGAAATAATTTCAAATTTAATCCACTGTTTTAAAATTTCGTTCCAGATTCTCGGTCCCTTGCAATACACGTGAGAGAACAAAATATTTGTTTTCGATTTGTTAGAGACAAGATTATTTTGTTGCCGACATTGTTGTTTCATCTTGAAATAACTGTTAAATAAATCAGGTAATCGATTGGTTAACTGTTTATAAACAAAAATTATCAGAAAGTAAATGCTGAGTTTCGAGAAATTCAAGTTTCGCGTGCTGTTGAACAATGGTTGGCTGTGTTCAAATCGTTTGGATCTCGTTATCAATCTAACTGCTCTTTTGATTAATATTTCTATTGGTAAGGTTGATGTGTGGTACGATGAAGCCCATACAATGTTGCAGTAGTTTATTAACGGAATGCACAGGGAATTATACAGAAGATTCAAACAGTTTTTTGGCAAAAATGATTTTACTCTGTTTATCATTCCTATTGACTTTGAAAGTTTTGATGATACTTGTTTTATGTGATGTTTGAAGGAGAGTTTCTGATCGAGCAGCATGCCTAGAAGTTTTAAACACTTGTTTCACAATTCGGGTTCAAAAACCATCATTTGCTTTTTGAACTGTTAATTGAAAGTTTATTGGCTTCGAACCAAGAGATTATGTTTTTTACTCTCTGTTTGTTTCCTCAATAAGTTCTTTTATTGATCTGCCGCTGCTAAAAACATTCGTGTCATCAGCATAAATTACGTAGTCAAAAAACGCTGATGCAGCTGGAAGATCGTTTATGTACAATATAAATAACAAAGGACCTAGGATGCTTCCTTGAGGCACACCGTTGTTGTTTCCGAGCAGACTGGAAATTTCATCGTTCACATAGACAAACTGTTTTCTTTCTGTTAAGTAGCTACGAAACCAATGCAGTGATGTATTTCTAAAACCGTACTTTTCCAACTTGTTGAGCATGATGTCGTGGTTGATGCAATCAAATGCTTTCGACAGATCTAAGCACGTTCCAATGACAAATCTCTTACATTCAGTATTGATGCCAATCTTGCGAACTAGTTCTACGATTGCTAATTCTGTAGAAAATTTCTCTCTGAAACCAAATTGGGAATTTGACAAAATATTATTTTTTTGCAAAAAACTAGTCATTCGTCGGTGCATTAGTTTTTCAAGTATTTTTGAAAATGCTGGCAAGAGTGATATAGGGCGAAAATTTGATAAATCTGTTTTTCCTTTAATTTTTTCAATAGGAATTACCTTGGCGATTTTGAGACAGCTTGGAAATTTGCCCTTTTCAAAAGATAGATTTATCAAATATTCTAGAACAAACACAGTAGAATGAATCGTAGAGACGACAATTTTTGTTGGTAAGTCATCGTAGCGACTTGATGTTTTTTGTTTCAAAGATTTTGTTGTTGCAATGATATTTTCATCACTCTTCATTTCAGGAATATTTTTGTTTTGGTTTTTCCTCGGTCTGTTTAAAACAGTGAATGGTGATGCATCTACCTCAACTGGTATTTTATCTGTAAGTGGCAGCACATTTACCTCAGCTGGTATTTTAATTGCATCAGACCATAAAATTGGTTTTTGCATCAAATCATTATTTGCAGCTGTATTCAATTTCAAAGTTTCATTACTACAGTCGTTACGATTTTTTATACTTTTTAAATTGCACTCTACATAGTTTGTTTTCCCTTTCAGCGCGGCAAATTCTTCGCTGCACTTTTCAATGAAAGCTGAGATATTAACATGTTGTTTGTTCAACATGTCTCTAACTTCGTTTTTCAATATTTCAAAATTTATTTGAAAACATTTTTCGAAATTAGGTATCTTGGACATATTTGAGCTGACAAATAAAGGGAGCTTGTCCAACATGTTAGCTGCTACCATATTTTTCAATAGCTCAATGCAATCCACCAATTTGTCCTTTTTTTTGAGTGCCATTTGTTAACAATTTTTCAATTTTTTCACATTTCAGGTTAACGAACTCACTTTTCAAAATTTTCGAAGCAGCTACAATATCGTCATTGGTATAGAAATCAGCAGTATTACAAATAAACACTTCATTTTCGAGCAAATTAATATTATTAGTTAAAAAATACAAAATTTTGCTAACAACGACCTTTCTGGCAGCCATTTTTTACATACATACATACATACATACATACATACATACATACATACATACATACATACATACATTCATACATACATACATACATACATACAAAGTGTTAATCCATTTGTTACTTGATGTTTGACGGTTCAGTGTCACTCATCATGTTTTGGTTTTAACATACATACATACAAACATACATACATACATACATACATACAAACATACATACATACATACATACATACATACATACATACATACATACATACATACATACATACATACATACATACATACATACATATATTTTTTACAAAATATGCGTCATTATGTACAAGGCCATAAACGGACAACTCCCAGAATACCTGGCTGATAGATTCATAAAGAAGCCGTTGTCTTCGACTGGCAGACGCATGCGATCAGATGACGTCAGTTTGTTGAATGTACCAACTACGCAGCTGCAGACATCGTCTAGAGACATTGCAGTGTCGGGACCAATCGTCTGAAATAGTCTGCCAATGTCGATGAAAATGTCAAAGATGAACATTGTTAATTTCAAAATAATTTGAAAACTTATCTATTTGCCGTGAACGATTGTAATTGATTGTATCATATCGTTTATTGATAGAATGTAAATTATTTCACTGTTTATTTATTATTTTTTCTTTTTTCGATTGCGCTTGTGAGATATATATATACATACAAACACATATAAACTTAAATACATTATACATTATAGCATACACGTTCATATATGTACAATATTGTATGAATTCTACCGAATTGTTGCCATTGATCAATTTAATGAATCTAAACCTTATTATTCATTAGTTTAAACCTTATCATCATTATTATTGTTATTAAGCGCTAGAGCAGCTCTATTTTTTAATTTGGGTAATGCACAATTTGATTTTCACAGTTTGATTTGCACAACTAATAAACAGTTAAACGTAATTTAAGGATGAATATGAAATAAAAAATAATATGAAATAAAATAAAATAATGTTAAAAGCTTCCAAATGGAGATTCTGATCAAAGAGGCGAGGTGAATAAAAAATTGACAGCACGCTTGCGTTGAGAGCCATTACCCTTTTTTGATCATTCAACAATTTCAAGTGCACCAGTCACGATTCGTGAAGAAGAGGAAAAAGACGAAGAGGAAAACAAATAAAATAAATAGAAATAGAATGAGTGAGGAGAACGTTAGTTAAGTTAGGTTGCTGGATAATTTCATCACGTACTGCTGAGAGGTTAAGTTTGATTTGTACAGTCTTAGTTGGCGAATTCAATTAGGTTTTCTATTCATTAAATTTTATTTTCGCCTATCAAATTCTCCCCATGAGAGTAGATATGACCTGAAAATGTGAATAGAACTTAAAATATTTATTAAAATTTGTTGTAATAATTTTGTTGACCACATATCTTAGAGTTTCGATATAATTTTCATCACATCAGTGCTAAATAATTTAAAATTTTATCGCTTATTTTTTGGTCAAAATTATGAACAGTACAAACTTTGGATATTTATTTAGATGATAATTAAAAACTCTGACCGCTTTAAAAACAATGATTTATATTTTATAACTGTTTTCCACTACTTTTACAATTCACCTGCGAATTTCTAATCATTCAATGCAGACTATAAATTTTGCCTCTACATATTTTTAAATTTTTTCTTTCTGCATCGTGATAAATCACTTTTGTGCGCGTCTTGTTTAATGCACATGGGGTTGGTTGGTAGCGGCTTTCTGTGGATGACTGGGATCGCTGTTGCTCTTATATACGCTGTAAATCAAAATGAGAATACGTGGTAAAAAATAATAAATTAATTAAATGCCATATATCTACGCATGTATGTGTATTGCATGCATGTGAATGCATGTAAGTACCTCACGGTAATTTAGGTTCTCTATCAAATGTTAGAAATTTGGTGTCTCAAAATCGTGACAGAACTGTGAAAAGCGCATCTGAATTAGGTTGGTTTGTGCTCATATTTATCGGAACGTTACATAACATCGGCGGTATGCCTACTCCAGTTTTGATCAGTGGTTGGTTGAGGGTTCATTTGCTACCTCTGTAATTGATCCAGTTTTTGAAGAAGGTGTGGAGATCCTTTCTGCGCGTATCTACGCGGTTTTATTCTTGGTATTTTTCACAAGTGGCCGTGTTTTTGAACGTTGGAAGGAGACTATATTTTATACAGTATTGTATGAATTCTACCAAATTGTTGCCATTAATCAATTTAAAGTTTGTCTTTTTTAGTAACGAAAATTGAAAAGACAAACTTTAATCTATGACCACAGTGCTACAAGCAGGATTGTCTCGAGACAACATCTCGAGGACAACATTTTGTCTCGAGACATCTCGTCTCGAGACATCTCGTCTCGAGACAACATCTCAGCTCGAGACAACGTCTCGTCTCGAGTCAGCACGATAACCTGGCTATAAGAAAAACAATGTAGAAAATAACAATTGACAAATTGGTTTTCTAACAAACTGACAATTTTATTTCACATCACTTTTTTTTTATTTCATATTTTATTTCACATCACGTAATATTCTACCGACCAACAACGGTACAATAATTGTTATTAAATAATTATCATCAATATCAACATTATCACATTCATCGTTGCATTAATGACATTAATTTAAGGTAAGATTGTGTTAACGTGTGCAATTAATCTTCTCCTTTTAAGTTCAAGGAAAAACATCATCTAAAAATATTTTTTTTTTTATTTCATTTGAAACGTAATGCGCATATTTTCCATAAGAAGCATGGGAAGAACGATAGCGAAACTTTCATAAATTGTTTTATAATTTGATAACATCAGCAAGGTGCCTCGCATAATCTCATTTTGTTTAAATCGTTCACAAGTTCAGCGTGGATTCCAACCATCGCCGTCGTAATGTCGCGCGAGTTTTATGCCGTTGTTCCATTGTAAAATCAAATGTTAACAAATAAATATTCATAAAATTTTTCGTCTGATTGTTTGTTTGTTTGTTCGTCTGATTAGGCACGTGTTGGCGTGGCATGCTTCTGTAGATGCTTTAATATATGTTTTGTTCATTCCAGTTATACCATTCCACACACACACACACCACACACACACACCACACACACATATGTATACCTGCTATCCAATTTTTCGCAAAAAATTTGGAAATGTTATCCTTTTTTTTCCTCCAATTTTACTTCAGGAATTGTTTAGATGATTGTCTTTATGAGGAACTTCAAAACACAAGACTTAATTGACGACCGACAAATATCTTGTCCAGTTTTTGATTCATTTTCCACTTCACATACAAGCAAAATTGAAAAATGCAACACTGTATATCTGTTGCAAGTCTTTGATTGTTATATTTTCCAAATGATTCACAATTCTTATCACAACAAATGTTGTTATTGCTGTTTTTATCAACAAATTTACGTCATCTTGGCAATTTTATTTTTAAATTGTTACGCTTTCGACCAATTATGATCTGTCTGTGATAACAAATCATCACAAAACTGTTTTATTGCCAAACCAACATCAATGATTTTTAAAATCCGTCATTTCAAGACAAAGTTTGAATTGTTTCGAGTTAACTACTTGCGACATGCATGTGAATATGCGTCTATTAGTCATCATTCACTGTTAACACAAACATTTTTGCAAAATTTGTCAAATTTACATTTTAAAAAACAAATGTTAAGACAAACAGATAGCAAAAACAGATAAATAATCAATATCAACAAGCAATAACCGAAGACAACAACAATGACAGACGAAAGTAGACAAGTAGACAAGCAGACAGACAGACAGACGGACGAATGAAACCTAGCAGCCACACAACCATCGTTGTCCCTTTTTATCGGAAAGGAAATATTTGTATCCATGCGTGCGTTCAATTGATGCACATCTTTCTATATGCTGGAAGGCAATAAAACAAACAAATTCATTTCTACTGTTGATTCCTTTCTTATCTTTCATTTTTATTCTTACCTCGCTTCATCTTCAAATATTTATGTGCTTATTCTGAAATAGTTTTTACAGCCATGCTGGTTAGCATACACTCCTCCTTCTGGCAATTTGTTTCTTGTCATTTTCGTAAAGGTATTTTTTAGTAACTTTTTTATTTGTTTTGTAATACCAGTATAAAGTAGATCAAGTATTGAAATTGTTATATATGAATTAGTTTATAAGTTTTAACTTCATAAAGCTAGATTTTCAGAAAAAAAGTTTAAAAAAATGTAAAAAATATAAATTTGAAAAAGTTTGAATGTTAAAAAAAATTTAATGTCCAAAACTGTTTTAAAACTGAGCTTCAAAGGCACTTCATCATATTCTCTCTATATTTCTTGAGGCAAGGTCAAATATCTAAAAAAAAAATTTCATTTTTTTTGTGTGTGTCAAAAAATTAAAACTCTGCGTAACTTGATGTACAAAAAGTAATAAGTATCGTTTGAGTGGTGGCTTGGAATGGGTGGACAAACATTTTACCGCTTACGAGAAAAAGTAGAATGCTAAATTTTAATGAAAAAGAAGGAGGAGTTTAAAAAATATTAATGTACATAAAAATGAGCAACAACATTGATGACACCTAAACATACAAAATTCAGTTTCAAAACTAGAAATTTTCTGAGTAATAAAATAAATTGATATATCAAATTGATTGATAGCCATTCACTAACACATGGTTTTCAAAAACGCGCTTTGATGATGGGGACGAGAAAGAAGAAAATGATTATGACAAAAAAATGTTAAGAGTCTGCTCAGCGTTGAAGATGATGCCAATTATGATGATGATGAGGAAGGTGATGATAAAAGCGTGCGATGATGATGACGATATGGACGGTAATGTTGATGTGGATGCTGATTAACATAACAAAAACTAGACATACCATTTTTATTGAATTTTTTCATTATTCTTTATAAAATCAGAATCGGACAGATGCAGAAACTGTTTCAACATGCAAGACAATATTATAAAATGAGGAGAATGCTAGATATACCTTAACTTGAATTCATTCAACTAAAGACTAACCTGAAATGTTAAAATGATAACGATTCATTAAAATCAAGACCGGGTCCAAAAACTTTGTATCTGCAGGCTAAGTGCAATATGTCAAACAAAAATTGCTCACATTTCAAGATAAATAATGATAGAAAACTATTTATTTATTTTAAGCTGATTGATATTGTATGAGAGGGGCATGGATTGAAGTAACGAAGTAACAGAAGTAACGATTTTTGAAAAAGATAAAGATAGAGCAGCGTTTCAAATAGAATCGGAATAAGTAGAAAAAATCGACCAGTTCATTTACTTATCTTATGCAGTTTCATAATTGATTTGAACAATTACTCAAAGAAAAATAATTGAAAAACAGCCATTGCAGAGTTAACTAAATTTGAAAAAATTATAATTCATCTATCGAAACAAAGTTGAAGACAAAAATGTATATAACAAAAGACCAGAGTTGGAACTTTTTGAACGAATTTGCAAAATATCGAGGAAGAGAGACAATAATAAAAATGTTGGATGACCTAACAAGAAATGGATGAGTGCCATTACAAAATAAACTCTGGTTGCCTAATAGAACGCAATTAAACTGGCTAAAGATAGAAATTTTTTGGAAATCTACAAAACCGGTGGGCGTCATTTTTGCATTTTGTTGGATCATTTATGAAAATAAAGAAAATCATAGATTGACCGAATAATGTTTATTTAACTGTCTTCAAGATTTCAACTATTTGCTAATCGAAGTGCTTAGACAGATTTTTCTTTACTTTCCTAGCTAGCATCATTTGAACGTTTTAATAGATATTTGTTTACACGATCTAATAAATGTTGATTATTTTTCAATTTTTGATTTACTTTTTTGTAGCACTCAAATATTTATATATTATAGGTACTTATTATTATATAATTTCATAAATGAAAAAAGAAATTCTTAAGGTTTAATTTTGTTTATTTGATAGTTGCTTTCGTTAATTTCCATTTTGTTGGTATATAAATTAAATTTCACTGGTAGGTGTCGCGCGTATCATGTCATTTCCGCCAATCAATGTTTTCTAAATAATATGTAGTTACATAAATTAAGTTGATAAAGTCTGTAAAACAACCAACTATGAAACTAAAAAAACATTTGTTTAAAATGGTCCAATCAACCCTTTATAATGGAACATGACCACCTCCATGTTACTTACAAACCTGTGTGGACTTGTTTGTGAACAATCATAATTAATCTTTTATGATCGGTTATGTCTCGAAAGATTTTGTGCCTAGAAAACTACATCTAATTATTTATAGTTATATTGACAATTGCTAAGCTTTCCATGCTTTCCATCAAACCGTCTTGATCATCCTTTCACAGACTTTTAACACAAATTTTGGATTCCATTCCTGTGTGAACGTAAAGTACATGAATGAGAAGCTTATGATAATTTAATACGGTGTTGTTTGTATACTCAGACTAATCCTATAAAAAGAAAAACATTTTTAAAAACATGGAACGAACTTTTTTAACAGTTTAAAAAATATAAATTTGTTTGTATATTACAAAAACTGAAAGCATTTTCATCAGGACTGAATAGATTTTTTCAAAATTTTAATGAGATCTACATATTGAAACAGGAATACAATTTGTTTGCTAGCTCAAACAAATATGTATATATTCTTTGTCAGATCAATCATATACACAATGCGTATACCGTTATATTCTTATTTGTTTCATACGATACATGATACCAACAAAACTGATCAAAACATCTCAAACGTAGATACATGTAGTTGTATTATAATTTGTAGTCGAATCTTGCACGCTGCCAAACTGCAAGTGGTTAAATTAACTGACTCCATAGTTTTTATTAATTTATACTTCCGTTGTGTTCCGAATAAAATAATAGATCCTTTATTTGAAATCCTTTATTTCTTTTATTTGAAAATATGATAACAAAAATTATTAGCGTCATTTCATTTATAACATTAACATACGTTGTGCAAACTGAGATAATTATGATGAAAGTTTTTTAACAGAGAAAGAACCGGAAAATTCTGTTTAGATTTCCTATCCAAATCCGTCAATATTACCCAACTTTAATAATTTCACGCTGTTGTAGGCACGCAAAAGCGGACGATAAAATAACCAAAAACATGTTAGAAGCTAAGAAAATTACCTTATTTCATTCTTTTGGTAAACATTGGTTGACAAATAAAATTTGGAGTTTCTGAAAAAATTTCAAAAGCTTAAAGTTAAATGTTTCAAAAATTTCGGCAAGTTATATGTTTCGCGTGTTAATTTGAATGAGACACATTTTTTATTAAATAAATCGGTTGATAATATTTATTCTTCAAGTTGGTTTAATTCGGCTTGAACGACTGAATTACCAGCGTCGACCAAAGAAAGTCCCTGCTTCATTAAGGAACATTCTTACAGTGCAGTGCATGTGTTGCCGAATAAATCGGCTGGTAGCGTTCGCACAGGATGTTTAACTAGAAGATCTTTTGAAGGAACGTGCATGACTTTCGAAGCGTACGCCTGCAGATGCACACGCAAGACGACACCGTTTATTTTTTATCGTTCTTTTTTTAAACTAATTCCACGGCCGGCAGTTCAGTTAGAATGTTGAAGCGTGGTTATACACATGCATGTATGCATCGTGCATACTACTTATTTGCGTAGCTGTGTTTAGCAGCAGAGATCCTTCTGTGTTTTGACATTTTAATTGCTAAGTTATTGTTAAAATGATGTATAAAATGATATATACAAGCCTTTTTGTGAAAATTGCTTGTTGGTAATAAAATAAATGCAGTTTGCTAAATCATTTAACGTAACAAATGCATCGATTATTGAACTTAAAACAAAAAAGCCACATTATGCACACCCTAGTATGAGCGTTCTACGCATTATTTTGGCCTACAAAAGATCAGCAATAGTAACAATAATAAGAACATCTACTACAACAACAATAATAAAAATATCAACAACGGTTAAATACACTGGCTGTGCAGCACCGTTATGAATATGTACAAAAATAAATAGAACACAACAGCTCCAGCGGCAGCAATCGCGAGCTGTAGCTCACAGCCAGCAAGGTATTTATATTCTACCTATATATACACCACTTCTCTACTCTTCTTCATGTATATATCAGGCCATACGAATTATGCAAGTGTGTATATGTATTTAAAGCTTGTGTTTATACTGTCTGAGTGTGTCTGTTTGTTGTGTAGCATATATAAATACATTCTATTTGATAATGTTGTGGTGTGCACGTTCTTTCGTTTGTTTGTTTACAATTTTTCATAGCTTCTATCTTTAATGGGAGCTCTCTTGATTGTGGTTCAACAACAAAACAACACCCCATATGACTTGCCTCGTACAAAAATGTTGTTTTAACAAATGCAACTAACCTTTCCGCCATTTAGACACGTTGACAACGTATTTGATAGCTTGCATTTTGATTTAAATAACGAGAACAGCAAGTGTGCAATTTAGAAATCGACGGCCAAATTGATAATCATATGTTTACTATTGCATTGCTATGATTTTTATGGTTGTATGTAAACAGACGCCATCTTGTCTGTCGGATATCGTGTGCTAGTCGAGCGTGTAACTAATTGTCGATCAGTGCCAGCGGGTAATTTCACGAGAAGTGCTGACAACTTTTAGTGAAATTATGATTGGCACATCTCAAAAGGTTTCTGCGAAGGATGCACTGGCATTGTTATCGCTCAGGTCTGCACCGACCAGTCCCTCACGTTTGCAGGCGTTGGAAGACTGCTGGAGTGATGATTCGTCAAAGGGGCAGGGGCAGGCCATTGCAAAGTTTGAGGGGAGGGGTTTCGAGTACATCATGAGACTGCCGCAAAGAAATGTGACTGTTGGAAGGTGCAGTAGCAAGGGAGAGGTTGGCTTCTTCTATTTTTTTCCTTGTTTGTGTTTCAAACTGTTTTTTCAGTTTTGCTGAGAAGTTCTTGTTCTTTCTTTAATCTTTATTTATTTAAATATTTTAAATTAAATTTAATTTAGTTTGATTCTGTGTCGAATGTTGATAGATACAATAAATAATTTCATTTCAAACTTTGAATTTCAAATGAAAAATTCGTATAGAATCTTTTTTATCAGTATTTTTGAATTTCAAAAATTTTAAATTTTTCATATTTTTGATACAAAAGTTATATTTTAAATTGCAAAAAATAAAGTAAATTTGATTTATTTGGAATGATATTTGACTTTATTTAAAAGTAGAAATCTTTTAACTGAATTATTTTCAACTTGATAAATGAAATTTTATAAATTAGTATCACAAAGTATAACAATACTTTTTAGTTGACTACATTAAATTAATTAATTGTTGTTGTTTGCTACATTAATTTTGTTTCATATTTCAATAATTAGGTTGACATCAATATGGAGCCATCCAGCTTTGTCAGCAGATGTCATTTCAACGTGTTCTTTGTACCAAATGCTGATAACAAATTTTTTATATCTTGTGCTGGCAAGAATGGAATATTTGTGGATGGTGTTTTTCAGAGGAAAGGTGGCGTTCCTATGCAGCTTCCAAGCAAGTGAGTCATTGCTTATTGACTTGACACTCTTACACATTTTAGTTTCTTGGTTCTCATTATTTATAAAAATTATATTTATCGTTTGTAATAATTTAGTTTAGAAAGATATGTCCTTATCACAAATATCTTTATCAGAAATTTTATTGATTATGTTTAATATGACAATTTTGTTGAATAATTTTCAGTTATAAATGCTATTGTATTTACTGTTTTCACTAACTAATTCAAAAATGTTATTTATTTATTTTTTTTATTTATATGAAATAAGACTCTGGTTTTATAGCACATTTATTGGATCAGATTTTTCTTTTTTTCATTCGTTTATTCTTTTCAATACTTTTTTTTCCAATCATTTCATCTGAAAAGGTGCACATTAAGGTTCCCCAGCACAATGATAAAGATCAGTTTCCAATCGTTAATTGATCTGGAATCAAGTGAACAGGAGTTTGATGGCGACAGCAGAAACTACATCTTCAACGACAACAACAACAGCATCAATGACAGCGACGCAAGCAGCAACACGCCCCTCCTCTCACCAACTCCCCACCTCCCAACTAATTTTCTACCGTTACCTTCTATGTCATTATCATCGGCTACGTCAGCTTTTTTAGTTACAACTACATTAACGAGTACCAGATTTATGTCAGCTACAGCTCTAACAACAACTGCAACTTCATCTGTGGCAACAACTACGTCAGTAGCAACAGCCACAGACCTTATACGAAATCACAAGTTCCTCACTCCACTGATCATACCCAAGTTTGTGGGTATGATCACGAGTCCATGCTCTTCACCCACCGGCACGATCAGGTGAGACTGAGGCCACTGTATCAACTTTATTAATGTTTTTTATTCACTTCTTCATTCTTACATTCATTCATTAGTTAAATATTAGTCATTCATTCATTCATTCATTCATTCATTCGTTCATTCTTTCTTTCTTTCATCCATTTTAGTTAACATCCATCATTCTGTTTTCATTCATTCGTTGTTATTTTCAATTCAGTTTTGCTTTTTATAAATTGTCTAGTTGACGAAAAACTTAATGTTGTTGAAAGTAACTACATTTTGATTCATATAAATTCAAACTTCTTTCATTCATTCATTCACACTTGAACTATTTTTTTATTTATTGTTTGAAAAATTTCAGAAAGATGTTTCAACATGTTTTGTTTCAACAAGAATTGTTACATTGTCGCAATTCATCATCTATCTCATTCATCTACAACTTTATTATTATTATTATTCTTAACTTTAGCATCAACTCAAAAACTGTGTCATCAGCTTTGGCTCTTTATTTGTGTCAAATTTCATTAATCATTTCGTCATTGCATCAATACATCACCTCCAGCAAATCATCATGCAACATTACTCCATAGGACCATTTCATCATAAGTCTATAACTTTATAACATTTTGACATCGCAAGCACATGCCATGTCACATCAACATTACATCATCACTCCACATCACAGTGCAGCTAACTCATGTCCAACAAGTCCTCGTGGTGGTGGTGGACGTTTCCCGCTGAACTTTGACCTCCGTAACGTTCCTGACATGAGCATGCCGCCGTCATCATCGGCCATGACATCAATAGCTGATGACGACGTCGTGATGAATGAGGACGTTGTCGATGAGGCAGCAGGTAACGATGCACAGTCACCGATCAAGCCTCCTTACTCGTACGCTCAACTCATTGTGCAGGCCATCTCCTCGCAAGATGATCGGCAGCTGACGTTGAGTGGCATATATGCATACATCAGCAAGCATTATCCTTATTATAGGCCCTCTGATAAAGGCTGGCAGGTTGGTTGGCTGGCTGTTGTTTGTTTGGTTAGTTTGTTGATTGGTTTGTGGGTTGGTTGATTGATTGGATAGTTTATTAAATGAATGTTGTTAATTGCTTCATAGTTAAGTTGATTTGTTGATTGGTTGTCAGGTTGACTAAGATGCAGTTTTTTGTGTTCAATGTCTGTCCTACATATAAAAGCAGAGCATTAAGCATAACCACCTATCATTTTCATAATCTTGTTTCCCATTTTATTATTATTATTATTTTACAATGTGCTAAGTGTAAATAAATTAATCAGATAATGTTAGCAGGCGTGCTGCAAAGTGAGTTAAAGAACAAGACAGAAATTTTCAATAGCACATGAAATTTCATTCATTATGGTCTAGATTTGAATGCAAAGTAGCAGTAAAGTTTATTCACCTGTTGTGTCTGTGTCCTGCATACAAAGCAGCACATTACCTATATAACCACCAACCATTATCATCATCGGCATCATCATCAACATCGTTGTTGTGGATGTTCAAAGACCTTATCAAGTAGCTTATATAGACATATGGTGTAGTTATTTATATACATTTGTATGCATATGATGTGTGTGTGCCTGTGTATGTGTGTGTGCGTGTTCGTGTATGTGTGTGTGCGTGTGTGTGTAGTTTTTTTTGTCTCTATAGATTAGATCAATGGCGTATTTCTCAGCAGTTATACATTATTCACAAACATTACATTGTAGGCTTCCAGAATGAATCTTGTTCTAAATTGTCTTCTAATCAATTTAAATTTGAATTGTTTAACTGCAATTCATAGTGACAAAGCTACAAGCTTCCAATGTCTATTGATTTGTTATACATAGTGACGAAAACATTGGAAAAGTTTTCAATTGTTTTAATATATTATTTCATTCAGTACAATTGAAAAAAGAGCTACACTGTTGGTTTACAAATGTTGGATGTATTGTTTTTTTAGCATAAGGAATATAATATTGTTACCCTGTTAGAAGAATTGCACTAGTAAGATCATTTTTAAATAACAAGAGAAATAATTCAAGTTATCATTTTGTTTTTAATCTTGTATTATTTCAGTAAAATATGCCATTGAAAAAAATTTAGAGATTTCAGTTTTGAATAACTATTTTATTTTTTTTCTGAAGAATTTTATTAATTGTCCATAATCAATGGAAAACACTCTACAAATTTTGAGGGAATTGCTTGCAAACGTAGCACTAATTAAAGCAAAAAATCTCATCTTTCCCTGATATTATTTTTTCTACAGAATTGATCATGTTCACACCTTTACAGTTTTGAAGGTGTTGCTTGCTTTTGTTATAGTTTTATTTAGCGATGAGCAAAAATAAGGTGAGAACAAAGGCAGAAAACTGGAGTAGCTGAAAATAAATAGGACAAGAACACAGTGTTTTGAAATAAAGGAACATTAAAATGTCCTTGTTTCTTTCCTTTGTTTTTAATTTTATCAATGTTTACAGAACTCCATCAGGCACAATCTGTCTCTCAACAGATTCTTCATGAAGGTGATGATGTTTGTTTGTTTTTTTTATTCATTTGTTTGTTTGATTAATTAGTGGATTGATTAATAGATTGAATGATCAAATGGTTGATTGAATGATCAAACGATTGATTGAACAGGTAATTATTAAGCTGTTCAAATGAGTAGTGAAATTTTAATGTATTATAAACTAGTTCCCTTTTATATCATTCCACTTCGTTTTCTCGAATAATTAATAATTGATGAATAATTATTTAAAAGTTATTTAAATGGACAATAGATAGATATTTTAAAATAATGGATAATGATAGTGATAATTATGGGATGTTAATTTTGATTGATAGTGGTGATCGGGTATAATGGTTGTGCTGATTGGATTCTAAATGAGTCACTAATGATGACGAGTTAATAATGAAAAGAACTGACTGGCACACAGGTACCTCGGTCACAAGAGGAACCTGGCAAAGGATCTTTCTGGAAGATAGAACCAACGTCAGAGAACAAGTTGATCGAGCAGGCATTCAAAAGAAGGCGGCAGAGGGTTGGCATGTCTTTCAACAACAACAACAACAGTAATGGCTGCAATAACAATGACCACTCGTCAAGGTTTCTCCTTCAAACTTTTCTAATAACATTTAATCATTTTTTATTGTTTTTTATAAAATTGGACACAATCTTTTTTACCAATTCCGGTTTTGAATATGATAAAAGTATTTGTGATCAATAATTATTCCATTTATTATGATTTTGTTTATGCTCAAAGATCTGGCCCATCATCCCCCAATCAATCAAATGACAATTCTACGTTTGATGTGTTGCAAGTTCAACAACAACCACCTCTTAACCTGCCTAGCAACGACAACCAATCAAAACCACTGCATACTCAACTCTTGAGTTCACAGATTATAAAACTGCCTCAAGGTTTTCTTATTTATCATTTTCAGTTTTGTTTATTTGCGTATGAATTTTTGATTATACAGTCATTACGTTTGCATGGGTTTCTGGTGTTTTTTAAATACTTAAATTCAGGTTAAAGTTTTTAATGTAAACTTTATGCTATTTTTAAATATTTTTGCACAGTTGTCAGTGCATTTATATTTATTAATAAATGTTGATTTGGCAAGGCTGTTGTTTATGTTGTATTTATGATGATGATGTTATCTATTTACTTACTTGCATCAGGTTACTCACATTCCTCAACATTCTACTTTCTGTATAGCTTTACTAAATAAAATCTTATTCAGGAATAAGCCTTCCTCAAAAATGCATTCAGCTGTCTTCAGAACAAATACATCAGTTGACTGGTTTGTTGCACTGTTCTCTCATGCTCTCCATCCTTTATTCATTCGTGTTGTTCACGTACATTCCATATTGGATATAAATAAAAAATGTTATTTTAATTGAAAGTACAACAACATTTATGTTTATCGTATTACCATTGAGTTAAATTTATTTTCTGAAATCAGGTGATATGGAGAGGATTCTATATTATTGAATTGTTCGTGTTTTTTACGGCAATTGAGCAGTATTTTTTTATTTTTGATGCAGCACATTTGGACCAGCAGAAGTTTGTGATAGCAACGACTTGCTCCAACAACATGGTTAACTCCTCCAACCTGCAGTTGCATCGGTCGCTTTCCAACAGCAATGATCCTTCACCTGCTGGCAATGATAATTCACAGGCTGTTAGTGAAGGTTAGAGAGATTTTTGGTTATTCATATCTTAAAATTGAAAGCATACCTTTGCAAGATCAAGAAACAAATTTTCATGTTGTATGCATAGTCTCATGGTATGCTCTTATTATTTGCTATGCTATATTTATTGCTTTTCAAAATGAAATATATAATTTTTCCATCCATCAATTCATATGGTTGAAAACTATCTGCTATAAAATTAAAAGTTCCTATGCAAATCTTTTAGGCGCCTGAATGATAAAATTCTCGCCAATAAGTTATATATAATTTTTTTTCTTCAGTATTATGCAGCTCTGAATAGGCGGAACTGTTTCCCCATTAATATACACTTGAAAATTAAACTGTCACGCCTCAAAGGCTGTAGCATCTATCACCACATTGCGTATACGTTGTGCATATTTAACACCACGCAAGCACCACATTATGCATGCATGGATATGATAGTATTCGAACCAAGTCATTGTGTAATAAGAACACGAAATTGGTCTCCAACCAACTGAGCTAACTTGCTGACCAGCATGGTGAAGTTGGTTTGATAACAAATAAATGTGTGAAAGCTGCAATTAGTTTTGTGTAATTTCTTGAATGTTCATTAAATCATTATTTCAACTTAAAGTGGTTTGAGTTAAAGCATGAATTAGTTTATTTTAATATTTGTTATTTTTTAGTTTTAGAGAAAAAACCTATATTCCTCCTTAATCAATCCCAAACTGGTTCTCAACTGAAATCTGAAGCCGTTTTACCTGTTGCCATTCTACAACAGCTTTCACAAAGTTATCAACAACAGCAACAACAGCAGCAACAAAAACAACAACATCAACTGCATCAGCAACAACATCAGCAACAGCCACAACAACAACATGATCTGCCACAACACAGCAGCATTCAACAGCTGTTGTTGCAAAAATTGTTGCAACCAGGAGCTGTGGTTATTAACAAGTCACCGTCTGATGTTCAACAAAAAAATAATATTAACAGTAACGAACGAACATTAAATATACAACAACAACAGCAGCAGACACTACATCAATTACAACAACAACAACAGCAACAGCTACAACATCAACAACTATTACTACAACAACAGCAGCAACAACAACAGCAGCAGCAACAACAGCAGCAGCAACAACAACAACAGCAGCAGCAGCAACAACAACAACAATTACAGCACCAGCAGCAACAAATCCAGCATCAAATTCAACAACTCCAAGGAGGAACCTTATACACATTACCGACTGGTGGTCTTCAAGTTATGTTGGGAGCTGCTATCAACCCACAGCAGCAGCAACAGTTGCAGCAACAATTCCAACAACAACTTCAACATCAAATCATTCTTCTGCCCTCTATGCAAGCTACCAACAAAGTTGATAACGAACAAACAGGCCCTTCTTCTTTACAGGTTCAATAGTCGTTTATAAGTAATTAAATAATGATCACTTGAGAAAAATTTTTCAACGATAGATTTAGTATGAGTTTAATGATTGAGTTGATCATTCATGAGGATGTTTTCCGGGTTACCACCATACTGCATGCTGGTGTATGCTGGAAACTATGTCTTATCTCAATTCAATTCAAAATGAATTAACTCAAGCTGTTTATCTTTCATTGTTTTCCATTTTTCAACTGCCAAAAAGTTTAAGGTGCGTTTTAAGTGATAGGCATTATTTGTTGAGTAAAATGCTTTAAGGGAAGGGCTAGAGAGATTAACATTCCATGTTGCTCATCTACTTTTAATATGCCTTCATTTTTTATTGTTCTGTATGGCTTAAGTTAGCTTTTTGTTTTCTATTAATGAAGAGTCCAGATCCGAAACAGCAACAAGTGTTCATGACGATTCCACACATACAACAGCAGCAGTTACTTCAAAACATTCAACAACAACAACAATTATTACTTACTCAAAAGCAACAGCAACAACAACAACCGCAGCAAAGATACTATATAGATAGCGATTCAGCTGCTCTCCCTGCAAACACTAATGAAAGTGATGAAGTGAAGGTTGATAATTTTTTTTTTGCTATATAAGTTTATAACTTTTATAACTTTCTGCTCACTCTTTGTACAATGACAGACAACTCTGAATTTCTGTAATTAGTTGTACTAATAATTATCATTTGTTTAAATATTATTATCATTAACAATCTTTATTACAAGCAGGACGTCAGTGTGAACCATTCAGAGAGGACGGCAACAATATTGAACTTTGACCTTCCAAGAAGAAATGCAGTAGAAGAGGAAGGTGCAGAATTAAATGAACCTGTTCAAAATGTTGGGAAACAAATAAGAGCAGAAGAACTCTACCTCTACCAGCAGCACCTCAAACAGAAGATTTTAAAAGAAAAACTTGTGCAGCAGCCATCTTCTGAGCCGCAGGTACTACAACAATACCTACTTGAACAACAACAACAACAACATATAAACTTACAACAAAACGCAACTGAAGCTAAGTTACATGAGAAACGTTATTTGCAACAAAAACTTCTTCATGAACAGCAACAACAGCAACAGTTGGTTCAAGAGCTACATCACTTGCAACAGTCGCAACACTTACAACAACATCTTCTGCAACAACACCAACAACAACAGATGAAAACACAGCTCATCATTAGTGATTCCAGTAACAAGAGGAAGTCCATTGATTCAGTGAACTCAACAAGGATGGATGGAGAGGTTCATTTTGATGTCAAAAAACAAAGGACTGCCTCTTCATGATGATGAGTAGTTATAGCTATCTATTAATTATTATTATTGTCTTCGTCATCATGACTTGAGTAGTTATTTATTCTTCTTCTTATTATTATTATTATCATTATCATTTATTATTATTCTTCTTCTTATTATTATATCATTATCATCATCAACATTTTGCAGATGATGACCCTCAGTTTCTAATGAGTTGGTCGTCATCTAAATGTAAAGTTCCATGCTCACTTATTCACAACACAACCATTCATGCATCTTCCAGTAAGCTAGTGCTGGTTGTCTTTTTTACATTTCTCCAACTGATTTAACGAAATGCTGACAAAAATGATAAAACTTTACCAACTTATTTTAAAATAACATAGAAAAAATTAAATGTTCATTTACCACGCTCTTAATCTAATTAAGAATTAACACATTTACGAATTAATTATTTCGATATTAGCGTAAAGTTTTAATTATGAATAAAATTGAAATAATGTTTTAAATAGAATACCGAATGGTAAGTGCATTAAATTAATTTAAACACTGCAATGTGAGAATTCATATCGTTATATTAAATAAATGCCTACATCAGACGTTTGTGAGGTGAGCGTTTTAAACTGTGGTTAAAAGCTACAAAAAAGTCACTGGAGTGATAACATATTGTCTGATGGTACGTCTGCTACATGTGGATGGGTGTGTCTGATTGATTTACAAATCAGTAAGTAACGGAGCATTTGTGTAATAGTTCACCTGCAATATAGTGCACTTTATTTCCTAATATTCTTAACTTTTTCGTTTTTTATTATTAACCAGAAACTGTAATAACAAGAATAGTAGTAATTTGTATTATTATTATTATTATTATTATTATTATTGTTATTATTATTATTTTCCTCATCATCCGGTTAGGATTGATTGGTGGCAGGTGGTTTATCAATAATGATGTAATATTAACTCATCTTCTTAAACAACATGCACATTGGCATATATTCAACAACTGTGCTATTTGTAAGTTCAGCTGATTAAAGAGAAGGGGAGGGGGTAGAACATGAGGTAAAATATGATAGGTATCTGAAGTAAGTATTTGAAATAATAATAATTAACCACCAATCTTTTTATTATCCAGCAAATTTTGTTAGTTTTTTTTTTCAAATTATGTTTTACTCATTCAACCAACATTGAACGCTGTTGTTTTTGTTTAGGAACATGAATTATATTTATGATTGTTTATTATAGTTGTTATATTTGTTACGCAGTTTCAGATTTTATGAACTATAAGATCTCTTTAAAGCTTTGTTTTCATAATGAAATATTCTATTGTACATATTATATATGGATGGCTTTGTTTCATGTTCTGGGATTGCACACATTTTTTTTCTTGTATCAACCAATTTTTTTCTTCATACATGCATTCATATTTGAGAAGCAAACCATACAAGTTTATAGTTTTCCATATTTTTTTTTAAATTACATATATCTTGAATTGTATAGTGTTTAATTTTATTATTGTTATTATTATTGTTAATTATTATACATAATAAACAAAACCTGATGGTGGTAATCAACAAAAATATCAGTGATAATTTTAATTTAATTTTTCAAATTTTACTGTTATCAAGAATAAAATCGTATTAATTAATTTTAAAGAATGACAAAATTTAATTTTAAAGTTATTTATAGTTATGTTGAAAAGAATTGGAACTGAAAATTCTAATGAACCATATTGTTAAGACAAGCGTGTCCTACTTTAGAATTTCAATTCTGACTAAAAGCAGAAACAACATTTCAATTTAGATTTAATTTGGATGTTTACGTTAGGCGTATGAATGTGACGTTCTATTAAGTTTTTGCGATTTATAAAGTGTGTACGTATTTTAACAATGCATTGAAAATATCTGGAGAATGTGCATTAGCTTTTTTTTATAAAAAATATTACGATGGCTTTAAAGTTTCATGCAGTTTTGATTTATAATCTATTTGTATACAGAACAGTTTCACAATGTTGTTTGTTTCATATAAAAGTATACATCACAATTCGTTGGTTTCTAATTGTTTTTTAATTATAATTTCATTAACCATTTATGTGCCATTTACGCATTTTGTTAAATTATTATTATCTGATGTTAACTGACAGAGGAATTATCTTAGAGAAAAAAAAAGAAACCTGCCTAATTATTAAGAAATTTACAATATTATGTTAACAATGAACACTAATAATATTTTAATTCCAAAAGTAACTTGTGTTAATCGTTGCTGATGACTAATCATCTTTCTTTAATGTTTTAAAGATGGATGATATGGCTTCAAATTGTATGCAATGATTAATAAGTATTGTTTTTATATATTTTTTAAAGAATGTATTAAAGTAGTTTTTTCTTTCTTTTTCAAACTCGGAAATGAAACGGAAATTGTTTTTTAAGACTTGAAACATTAAAAATTATTTTAGATCATCAACATTGCCAGTTGTTAGGGTGCTAGACAATTGAGTCCCAAGCAGAGAAGATTTTTTAAACCGCAATGGCCGCATCCGCAGAGTTCACGCCCGCAACCGCCCGCATCCGCACCGCACTCTTGAAGAGGCAACCTAAATAAGCTTTTGAGGATATTTATGTATGATGCGTGTATGTCGGAGGTGGGCAAACTTTTTGCTGTGAGAGCCGCTTTGGGAACTATCCATCCATCCGTGCGTTCGTTCGTTCATTCATTCAATCTTTAATTCACATACAGCCTTGTCTTTATTGTCTCCTAAATTGTCACAATCTCATCCGCCAACAAAATCAACGTAATAGTAAAATAAAATTTCAGCTCTGCGATCAACAACCAACCGGTGAAATGGTATTCGAATGTTTTCGTGCAACTGGCACAATTCACAGATTTAATTCTAAACAAATTTTTATATAGCAAAATAGTTACTTCAATTTAAATTCCTGTCCATGATTATGAAACGTATTAAACTTAATGAATTTATTTTAAATTTGGATTTAAATAAAAAAAATATGAATTCGTAAAACAAAAACTTAACTGAAAAACGTTAATGTATTTAACTAAAAATACGTTAATGACAGTATCGTTTTCAACAAGTTATGTTTATAAAAAGGACTGCCGATGACATTCTACTTGTATATTCTTTCAGCTGCCCTTGACGTGAGATGCGCTTCTTCAGTTTTTTAATTTTTTTATTTAGAAAGTTCTATAAAAATTCAAACGTACACACATACGCAAAATACATACACACATAAGTTAAAAACATACATATATACGCACGTACATACATACCCACACACACATAAACATGTATGCATGTATTAGCTGTTTTATTGTTGTAATTTGTCTATTCTTCTTAATTTTTCGTACTTAGGTTATATATAATCACAAGTATTAAGTGTAAAATAAGCTGTGTTAACAAACAATAAGTAAGCTAGGGATTGAGTTAGTTGAACGTAAGTAGGTGAGATCTGAGTTAGTTGAACATAAGCAAGCCATGGCTGGAACTAAATTAAAGTTTAGAAAAAAATAGGTAGGTAACTTGGTATCGTCCCCTTTCCATGTTTAGTGATTGTTTTTGTTTTGTGCGCACACACACGCAATACGCATACAATACCAAAAACAAACACATGATACAAACAAATACGAACATGCCGTTCATGATAGGCGCTTTTTCAATTAAATGAGATGTACTGAATAGAGGACCTTATAATTATATATATATATATATATATATATATATATATATATATATATATATATTTATTTTAAAACGCACTTGAATCGGCATCCGCGGCAAACCGCTCGGACAAAATCCGCGGATTTTTGAGAATTGAAACCGCATTGCGTATATTCGCTCGGAGCTCTACTAGCCAGCACATTTGTTTAAGATTCACCATTAGACTAATAAATGTCAATGTAGCATTCATTGTTACATTTTAAAATGTTTCGTTCCTAGAATGTTATATCCAATTAAAAACATCGTTCTTACATGCTTAAACGGTTTTGAACTCTGTTTGTAATTGTTGAATAATTTCTATGATGAAAGACAAGGCATCAAATTAAGATTCAACCAACGATTCATCTCGTTTTATCTTTATAAATTTATTCTCTCTCTCTCTCTCTCTCTATATATATATATATATATATATATATATATATATATATATATATATATATATATATAGAATAAACTATACTAAATAATACAGAATATATATATATATATATATATATATATATATAGAATAAACTATACTAAATAATACAGAATATATATATATATATGTATATATATATATATATATTATTAAATGAAAGTTTATAAATCGCTTTTTAATAAAATCTCAAAAGCA
>NW_008703839.1:3408708-3411188 GCF_000326865.2 Helobdella robusta
CTAGCTTGGCCATGCGATTTTGAATTGACTGTAGTTTGGAGATTCCAACATGGAGACACCGTAAAAAAGGCTGTTGCAATAGTCCAGCCTCGAGTGAATAAATGCATGAGCCAAACTCTTTAGGGTAATCTCATTAAGTGAAATTTTTATAGCCCTCATCATGCGAAGTTGTCGATGACATTCACCAGTTAGCGACTTTTTGTGGCACTACATTGTCATATTACTATCGAATACAACACCAAGATTACGAGCAACTTGACATAGTTCAATCTTACTGTTGTTAATCTCAATCGAAGTGAAATTTAATTTGTTTATTTGCTGCCACGTACCAATTGGCAATAACTAGGTTTTGCATTGATTCAATTTGAGTTTGTGCTTGATCATCCAAGAATCAATCGCCTCCATGCACCGACCAAATCTTTCAACAAGAGCTTGAAATGAAGTAGCTGGACCACTGACAATGATTTGTATGTCATCTGCAAACCCATGATGCTTGAACCTGAATGAATCAATGATGTCGAAAACGTCAGCAGTGTATAGCAAAAACAGCAGCGGTCCAAGTACTGAGCCTTGCGGTAAACCATGCTTTACTTCCTGAACAGATGATAAAACATCTCTGCGTAATACCTGTTGTTTTCGCGCAGAGAGATATGATTCGAACCAAATAAGAACAACACCTGAGATTCCAAAACATTGATGTAGCTTTCCAAGTAAAATCTCGTGATTAACACAACCAAAGGCTGCACTAATATCAAGTAATATATATATATATACATTGGTACATGCTCTTATAACGTCTCGCCTTGATTATTGTAATAGCTTGTTTTACAAATTACCCCAGACATCAATAGCTATTCTGCAATCAGTTCAGAATCGTGCGGCTAAACTGGTGACAGGCAGACTAAAGTTTGATCATGTTACGCCGATATTGAATCAACTTCACTGGTTATCAATCAATAAAAGGATAGTCTATAAAATAGCATTAATAACATTTAAATCATTAAATGGCTTGGCTCCAGATTATATGTCCGATCGGTTTGTCAAGAAAACAACCTCCACGAACACCAGTTTAAGATCAGATGATAGGAACCTTTTGATGGTACCAGCTCATCGTTTGCAGACGGGATTGCGTGATATTGCTGTTGCCGGACCGATGATTTGGAACGCACTGCCAGATCCACTGAGAATACCAGGAGTTTCTCTTGACAATTTTAAAAAGGATTTAAAAACTCATTTATTTTCTTTAGTTTAAAATTTTTGGTACATTTTTTGTTTTGTTTATCCACTCGTATAATGTTTTACTGATGTGAGCGCTTTTGAGATTTTTCTTTTCGTTTTAATTAGCGCTATATAAATGATCTTTAATAATAATAATAATAACATGGATATATCCATGAATAATATATATATATATATATATATATATATATATATATATATATATATATATATATGATTTATCATTTATCCAAGTTTATTTGGCGTTGAGAATTATTCTGCCGATATTTATTAGGAAACAAGTTTAGCACATGGATATATATTATATCTATGGTTTTGCACGAAAAAAGTTTATGTTCTATGTTTTAAGGACGATATAATAGAACGGCTGCGACATGTAATTAATTGTTAAGAGAAACAAACTTTGAACGATCATCAAAAAGATGGATTCGCGTAAAAATCAGTACAAACCTACTACGTCCGCTGGGAGTGCCAGCTTGAGGAATAAAAAAAGAGACGAAAAAAACGGTATTTATTTTTTGTTTTTGCCAGTGGATCAAATTTTCAGAATCAGAAATTTTTTTTAATAATTTTATTTATTTTAATTTAATCAATTTAAAATTTAATTTATCAAACATCAACAATAATATTTTCAAAGAGTAATAATTGGTTTATTGGTTTTTAAAACATTAAACAGTATTGAAATTATTAAAATAATAACCAATATATATATTTTTATTTTTACCAGTTTTGCGCAAAGATAAAAGAGAAAAGGTATTGCTAAGGAAAAGGACAAGGCATGGCGTGTCGGAAAGTTCAGAGTATGAAATCACTACTGACCAGGTATATGCATTTAAATCTTAGTTTTTTTTTTTTTTTAGGTTATTAACTTATTTATGTCTAACATCATCAATAGTGAACCATTAGGTACTTTTTTCACATTCGGCCCAAATTTGGCTTCAAAAATTTTGTCTAAAACTGAGTTTAACTTTTATATCATTTTCACATAAGCTTCAGCAAAAATTAAATACCAGTTTAATAAATTTTAACAAATTTTGCAACATCAATACATAAAAATATTGTCAGCATTATAGTTGGAAAGAGGTAAATAACACATAGCCGGATATGAAATTTTTAGAGAACATATTTACTTATGAAGATGTTACTTTTATTAGTAATTGATGCACAAATTCAGTTTCAGTCGAATTAGTGATTTTAAGTTTGGCAAAATTTGGCCATACTGCATCACTTGATTTTTTGTT
>NW_008703839.1:3411238-3464643 GCF_000326865.2 Helobdella robusta
AGTTTTGCCTACCTATATAGTTAGATAGTGTAACATCATTTTACAATTAATATAAATTCGAATTCTTCATGTTAAGATCAAAGATCTGACGAACAAGTTGATGACAAAAAAGGAAGACAAAGTTCTCTATCTGAAGTTGTTGAGATCAGGATTTGCTCAAGGAACTGCTCTCATTGATGCATTTTTACAGTTTAGTTTTCATATGAAATATTTTATGGCTTTTTTTAGTAGTTCATTCAATAAATATTTAATTTCATGTGCTTACTTTTAATTTTAAATTGATATTACGTATCAGTTGCTGATTATTGCTGAAAATATGTTCTAGCTACATCTATGGAAACATGCTTATATTTATCTATAGAAACATGTTTGTTTTTATAGCAGGCTTAGTATTAAGTTCGCACATACATCTCATATTTTAATTTGTTCTATTTCTTCTGAAAGTTATTATTTTGGTTCCTTTAAGTTTGCTGTGCAATTGCTAAACATTGAATTAGTTGTTGGTTTTTAGTCTGCAGTTTGTTTGTTCGTTTGTATATTTCTAATTTCTTAAATTTTAACAATTTCTCAAACAGGGTTGACAATGCCATGCCATGTTTGATTAGTTTGTTGACAGGCTCTGATGCAGAGGTTCAACTAATGGCTACCTGGTGTCTTACAAATATATCTGCAGGTCAGTTGAATTTCTACATTGCGGTGTGTGTTTGGAACTGTATTGTAAAAATTAAGTAAGAGTATAAACTCAGTTTGATGTGGGCAGTTGAATGACCTGGTGAGATGAATTGTTAAAGATTTTTGTTAAGAGAGCAACATATGATTTATGGATGACAACTCTTGCTTGTAATAATAAATATTTATAATAATTCAGTAATATTTGATGCAATTTTTGAAAGCACTTGAAAATTTGTTTTTCTATTTTTGTTAGCTACACTGCCATCTATCATTATTCTTCTTTTTGTTATTTCAATTTGTAAGGTTATTATGTTACATTGTTACTATTATTATCATTTGCATTACCATTACCATTGAAGATGATGTATGTTTATTCGTACTTCTTACTATGATAACCCTAAAATCATGCAGGGACGGAACAGCATGCCATGACAGTCGCCAGACACGCAAGCTCCTACCTTATAACCTACCTGTCGTCGCCATCAGCTCCTCTTCAGGTCACATGTGTTTCAATAATAATTATAATATTAATGGTAACAATGGTGATGTCATTTGTGCAGGACTCTAAGCATAACGCCTTAGTATTTTAGTTACAATTATGTCCAGAGTTTAGATATTTGTTATGAGTTTTGATATTTGTGTAAATAATGACAGCATACAAGAGGATATGCGTTTTATTAACGAAAAAAATGAATTAGTTATTTTATTGTAAACCTTAGTTAATTTGACACTATTTCAATTATATAGTGCGTTAATAATGTTTTCATGATTTATTTGTTTAATTTGGCATTTGAATCTGCAATAATTAAATGAATACAATGTTCTTGGTTGTCAGTGTTGCATATATTGTAGATATATATTGTGCAATTTTTATGTCTAAATGTTATAACACGAAGAATGACAAAATGATGAATACCGTCGTTTATTTGAACAGGACCAGTGTGCTTGGACGCTGGGTAACTTGGCCGGTGAGGGTGAGGAAGAGAGAAAGTTGTTGATGCAACAAGGGGTGGTAGCTGCTCTTGTGCCACTTCTCAAGGTCCTCATTACTTTTATCTTTCTTCATTTGTTTCAGATTTAAATTTGATGTTCATGCGGATTGTTATATTTATTTGATTTATTAAATGCTAAATATTATCACTTTATTATATTTTATCTGTTTCAAAGAAATAATGTCTCTTGCTTTTATGAACTGGTGTAGTTATTTACATGATTAAAAATTTGTTATGTGTCTTCAACTTCAACATAAGATTCAAGAATTATCTTTTGGACCACATTGAATTTTACAACCTGTAAACAATTTATGGCTGAATATTTTATTTCATCATTCAACAGTCAGCCTGCAGCAATGTGGTTAAGTCAGCAGCGTTTGCATTGTCCAACCTGGCAAGAAGTAGTGAGGCCAAACAGTCAGTTCATAAAATCATACAA
This sequence comes from Helobdella robusta, assembly GCF_000326865.2. Classification (NCBI taxonomy): domain Eukaryota; kingdom Metazoa; phylum Annelida; class Clitellata; order Rhynchobdellida; family Glossiphoniidae; genus Helobdella; species Helobdella robusta. The sequence goes on from NW_008703839.1 coordinate 3,413,342, forward strand.
ACTTATGAACCTTTCTAAATAGAACTGTCGTTTTATTGTTTATATTTTTTTAGACAACTTTTCATCAATTATAAGTTGTAAATGAGGTATTGGCAAATGTGGATGACGTCATTCATTTTCATTTCAGGAAAATGGTTGAAATGAATGTTGTGGATGCATTAGTGCACTTGCTGGAATTAAAGAATGGTGCTGAAGATGTAATTACTGAATCTTTGTGGGTGCTCACATATCTGACTGCTTGGTATGCTTTTTTTTCTTTGTTGGTTGTTGTACACGTTTGTGTGCTTGTGTGTGTGTGTGTGTTGTTGATGTTGCCAGTATTTGTTGTGGCATTGTTTTTTATATTTCTTTTTGTTAGTTGTTTTATTTTTAGTTGTTTTTTTTTTTTTTTAGTTGTGGTCCTGGTTATGACATTAAACTGACCCTCACTGCCTTGTGAGTGATGTTGGATCATCAAAGGCTAGGCCCACCGCTTATAACTGTGGTTGCGTAAGGAAGGGCGTCCTGCGTTAAAATTAGCCAATAAAATATTTATGATGACATTCGGTTTCATCATAGGTAGCCAAACGGCAACCCCCGATCTCGGGGAAAATGTCGTCTAAACGTGTGTTGTTGTTTTATTTTTAGTTGTGTTTTTTAGTTTTTGCTATCATTTGTTTGATGAATATAAAGACTGCTGCGTGATTTCAAGATCAACATTCTTAGGTGATTGAGAATTTGTCGTTTGAGGAATGTCTATTTGCATCAGTCAACAATGCATTTTATATTTTTCAATAAAAGCGCGTATTTTTTAAAACTTTACATTTATTTCATTGTTGATGACAGTCCAGAATATGCAAAGACATTATCAGATGCAGGCGTACTCAAGAAAGTTCTCAACCTTCTGTATGAGGCATCTAAACACGAGGAACCGAACGTTCTGGTACTTTAATCGTTTGTTTGTCTTATTTGACAAATTTTATTAATTGACTATAAAATTTATAAAGCAATATTTGATCATGTGTTCCTTTGGCGTAAGATTATTTTTGTTTCATTTTACTATGGTAGTTCAGGATGATTTGTTGGGCTTTGTTAATAAAACTCCGAGTGCTGATACTAATGTTAACTTCAAATTAAAATCATGTTTTATTCCATCTCCAAATTTACATAAAATTTTGCAATGCTGGCTAACCGTTTTCGTCATTTTGCATTTTATTTTTGGCATCAATTTGCCAAATTTGAACAAATTTTTAATTTGAAAACTGCTAGTCCAGTAGGTTAACATTATTTCATTTATTCCTGCTTAAACACAAAACTTCACTTGAACAGTTAGTGACACCGTTGTTGAGATGTCTCGGCAACATGATGTGTGACAGTGAGGTGATGTCAACACAAGATAATCAGGAACTCGTTAGTGATGCACGTTTGTATGAGAGCATCGACAAGTTTATGCATCACTCAGTGCTTCATCTGCAGAAGGAAGGCCTTTGGGTTCTCTCCAATCTGGCTGGTTGGTCTGCCCTTTTGATGTTATTTTGTCATTGATATGCCATTTTTGTCGTGTTGTTTATTTGTAGGTGATTTCGTGGTTTTGTAATGCAAATGTGATTTGCAGTGTGTTCAGGCTGTTGAGTTTTTTAGTGGTGTTTTATTATCAATTTAATTTTTTGAAATTTATGATGAGTTGAACAACATTTATCACATTAGTTTACGAACCACTGTGTCAGAAATTGATCAAGTGCAATTTACTGCCAACAGTTATCAGTTTGTTGAACTCTGCGTACAACATCAGATATGAAGTTGTATTTATTTTCTTTCCGTTTATTTTTAATCTCGCTAACATCTGATTAATTTAACAGTTTTCATACCTTTGTATTGTAAATTTAAATTATTTTGGTGTTCTTGTTTATGTTTTATCATTTCAATTGTTCAACGTTAAATGCATTGCAGGCGGCATATTGCTTGTGCAACATAGCTCAGCATGGAGACGACATATGCAGGGAAATATTTAAACAACATGCCATACCTAACATAGTACCCACTTTGAAGTCACATGACCTTGAACTGGTCTCAATGTCCCTCTCCCTCATCCAGATGATCATGCAGGCCTCTCAAGAAATGGTATATTTGCATACATTTCTATTGAAATAATTGTTAAAGTACATAAAGTCATAAACATATAAAACGATTTCATTAAACTAAATTTCCTGCTTAATAAATTGCGTTAATGACAAAAGCATGAAAAATATAATGTTTGTTTGAAATACAGGCAGTAAAAGAATTCGAAGAACACGGTGGCTTAAATGGCTTAGAACTGCTTGAGTACAATGACAATCTAACTATCAGCCAAAAGACTAATCATATATTGGACAATTTCATATACAAATATATGACTGTAAAAGAATAATTAATGTCACTTGCAACATTTTTTCGATAATATTGCAATTGTTTTTAATGACATCAGCAAATAAATTTTATACTTTTTAAATTTTTGCTTATGATGTGTTATTTTATCCACATGAATTTTATTGATTATTAATTTGTTGCATGTTATTGTTATATTACTTATTGGCACAACAACGGTAAATTGGTATGAAATTTAATTGGTTAAATGTTGGCGCCATCCGATATAACCAGGCTTGTTCGTGCACTAAACTTTAATAACTTTGACAAATATAAACATTTTATTAGCAATGGTGATGTTTTAACATTGGTTTTATCCGTTGTGTGCAATTATTTCTTTGTTTTCAATAAAAAGCTCAACTGTTTGTAGTTAGTTTTTCACATACCCAATGGGCAATATATGTTGTTAGTTATGCCAAGATTGCAAATCCTTATTTGGTTCATAAATAGACCAAAAAAAATTAAATGGGTTGATCTATCAGTTCGCCTCAAATAAAGAATATCGACGGTTCGGTCCGCGGTCTTTGCTGTATCTAAAGAGCCCAAACGTCGCCAGATACTCATTTGTTCAAACAAACGACCGAGGCCGAGATATTAAGAAAATATGATAAAAGGTAGAGGTCGCCATGCGTTGATTTGTGAAAGCTGGACTAAATATAATTACGATTACATTTTATAAATTAATTATTAGGTGTGTGTCAGTTCTGACAGGTGTGAATTGGGAAGGTTAATATCTAAATGACGCAAAAGTAAATGGGATGTAAGAATAATAAAACCAGATCAGAAAAAACCCGCGAATCAACTACATATTACATCATTAAAAAAAGAACGCAAAAACCAGTCATATGCTAAAGATAAATGAGAGATTTCCGTTAGGATATTCTAACTATATTCAGCTAACTAACATAGAACTATTTATAAATATATTTGCTAACTTGTCTTTGAAACCGAAGTGTTGTTTACAATCTAAGTTTTCGTTTAGCGTGGTCTATTTATCGCCTATCATCGTTTACGAGATCTAATAGATGTAATAAATATATAATATATATTTATATAATATATATATGTATGTATGTATGTATGTATGCATACATTTATTTCTTTTCAAGTTTCTATGTTGTCAAACACAAATTAAATTAGACTTGTGTCCTAATTATTTTCAATAAATCTGAGATTTTCAAAATGTCTTCTTCATGGCTTGGTGATTTGGATTTATTTCCTTCAACAAAGAATTCATTCAATATGAAAAAGGCTGAAGCTGGGACTGCTATTTCAACAAAATCTAACCAACAACAAAGTTTGTATTTATTATTTTGAAAATGAACAATATTTTTCTCTTTTTAAAATAATAGCTTGTTCATTAGTTTTTTAAATTAATTTTCAAAATTTTAATTTATATTTGAAAATATCAATTCAGTTTCAAATATAAATTGACAACAAAATTAGTTTCAATCGAGGAACTTAGTGACAGTGAGATAAACTCACACTTACTTTTAGCTGCATAAAGATAAAGTTAGTAATTTAGAAAATTAGAATATTAGATAGATTGTTAAACAGCCCAATTCCATTTTCATCCTTAAAGTTCTAGAATGACAGTTCATCTTTTTCACTGGCTCTATTTCTACCCCATTATATATTATATACAGATATACTACTTCATTTTTCATCTAGTGCACATCATATAAATATAAAAAATTTAAAATACATAGTAAATAAATATGTTTCGTCTAGAATCATTTAAATTTAGCAACTATTTTAAACTTTTTTTTTTAATTAATATTATGTCATGTCATTTTGATTTGATTTAAATTCAGACACTTTTTTCTTTTGTTTCTTTTCTAGTGCCTTACTTTATTCATCATTTATTAATATTTATATTTTTTTATTAATATTTATTAAATAATAATATTAAATATTAATTTATATAATTTTTATTAAATATTTAATTTTACTGTCTTGTAAAATCACAATATTCCTCATCTTTCAGATTCAAGCACAGCTAAGGATCCAAAAGACCAGCTGAATGAAGCCTTAAGAAACCAAGTAATCGAACTAGTGAGAAAGAATTCTGCATTGCAATCGACGAACGAAATGCTGACGAAACAGTTAAAAGTTATTTCAATGAGCAGGTCTAATAGAAACTCTTTAATAATATATATTTATTTTTTAATTAATTTTTTTATAAAATGATTGTATTACTAATATTTATATTATATTTTTCAAATTATTTTCAGTAATAATATCAATAATATTATTAATATTAACATTATAATAATTTGTATTATTATTATTTATTGGTAATCTTGATATTATTATTAATATTGTTTTGATTAAAAAATTGTCAAAGTTAGCATTGTAAATAAAAATTGGCGAAGTTTCAATTTGTTTTGTATTTTACTTTTTCAAACAAACTTCAAAAAATCTATTACAGGTCAGATTTTGAGGTAACATCGGCAGAGGATCTCCTACTTCAAATAGTTTTTTTCAACACATCTGAATCCAGGTTAATCCCTTTGTAACTTTAAAAAAAATTTCATCAGGTTTTGAGGATGGTGCAAAATTTTATAACGAACCTGCAATAACCTGCAATTGTAACATGCCTTGTTTTTCAAGTGATTATGAGAATCTGATAAATCTGATAAATTATTTTCATGTTGTCTGATGAATTATCATTAAAATTACTATTTCCCTCGACTCTTTAATTAATACTTTTGTATTTTCATCTTTAGAAAACTGAGACCATTGTTGGAGGAGTTTATAGTCGAGAAACTTCGGAAGTGGAATTCAAAGGAGATACAGTTTCATCCACTCGGCAACATGGTGCCACATTTCATTTTAAATTTTTTTCTGTTCTCCTGGTGACAAGAATGGAGATTCTCGTTATTATCTTATATACTTGGGGAAAAATAATTAACTGAATTATTTCGTTTTATCAGACTGTTACATATTTGTATCTTTCCCACATGCATCTAAGATTAATTTAAAATATCACTTTTCAGCCAAACTTCAAAGAGCTTCATTTCAGTGATGAAAGTGACAAAGCAACAAAAGGTTTAACTGTTAGTTGACAGAAAATCATAAAATATATAAATTAAAAAATTATATAATATAAATTATAAAATATATAAATTAAATAATTATATATATATATATATATATATAAAATAAAATATGTTACAATACCATTCATTCTTTATGTTAAGCTCTCCAGCTTGTACATCTCAACAAAACAAGCTTAAGCAAAACAAATGCTTGATTTGGACTTAATAGCAAATATAAATTTTTATTTGAAAAACTTTACTTTCTGTTGAATCAACTATTACTCTGTCTATGTTTTGATAGTTAAATAAAAGACTTGCTATATAAAAGATTTCCATAGTATTAATGAGATTCCAGTTTAAATCAAATTTATATTACTCTATTATTTGAAAGCCAATGGCAGAATTAATATATTAAAATCTTAAATTTAATTGATTTTAAAAGTTGTAGTGATAATGTACTATTAAAAATTACAAAATATGAAACCAGTCGGTCGGTCACTAGTTTAGCCAATTCCAAAATAAAATGCTGTTTCTAGGTTGTTGGCAGTTGCCGATACATGAAGGAGTACGTGTTGGATCGAATGGGGTGGCCTCTCACTGACAACAATCCCTCGTTGTCACAAGGATGGGATATTCCCAAGTTTGTTTTAAGATGGATGGATGGTGGAATGGATACGTGAATGAGATGGATACGTGTATGGATAGAGGGTGAAATGGATACATGAACAAGTGGATACGTGTATGTATGGTGAAATGGATAGATGGACGGGTGGATACATGTATGGATGAATGGATTGAAGGATGGATAGAATATGGATGAATGAATGAATGAATTTGAATGAATGAATGATATGGTATAATAAAAAAGATGAATGAATTGATAGGTGGAGTGATTGATGAATAGATAGAACAAAGTATATAGTTGAACAGACGGATGAATAAGTATATAACTAGTTGTCTTCCATTTCATAAATCATGTCGTGATTGCAATACATTCTTAATTAAAGGTATAATGAATGTATAAATTGTTTAGTGATTCGTAACTGCAATATAATATAGACAAGATATATATAAGTATAGACACCATCGCCTAAATTCATCTTCGTCCCAGGTTCACACAGATCTTTGATGCTGTCCACGGTTGCGTGCCTGCTGAAGAAACCATCTCTCTTAAAAGGTTGGATTTTTTTAGTTGCCGTCAGAACTTCATCACTTTTGTAGCAGTGTTAATTTTTATGAAGTTTATAATTAAAAAAGTCATGATAAACATTAATTTTTTTAATTTTTGCTGATTAATTTGTATAATAATTTATTTTCTAGCAAGATATATAATGTTATTTTATGTATCTTAGTCATGGTATAAAGTACGTCGCAAATTTGCATTTTAAAATTAATTAATCAATCAATTGTTGTGTTAATGTGTGTGATGTTATATACAAGATGTGGTGTCATATGATGTGTCCTTACGTGTTGTGTCGTTATGTAATTGTTTAATTAAAGTAAATTAGTTAATTAATTAATTAATTAATTAATTAAATCACACACATATTGACTGCAGTGCCAGGCCAAGGACTTGCTTCAATTGTGGAGGTGATCACTGCATAACAGAATGCAAGCAGGAGATGGACAAGCAGAGGATCATAGCCAACAAAAACAATTACCTCAACAATAAATATCAGAGGTTTGACTTAATCATTTGTAATTTTATTCTCATTACTATGTTACATTATAATGATGATATAACTCTGTGGAAACATGTATGAGGCTTAAATATATTTGTTAATTTGACAATGTGTTATTGCAACAATGCTGCTTAATAAGTAGGTGTTGAACTTGTACATTTTTACATGCATACTCAAATTAGTTGGTGTCTTGAGTTTAGTTTTTGTATATTTGATACTGCTACCTTTATTATTATATCCATTGCACACATGGGCATCTATTTGTGAAGATATTTTGCGGATGGTTTCATTCATATTTGTTAATTTGTCATATTTTCATGACTATTTCTTATTCTGGGTTTTTTCGATGAGTTAAAAATAACTTAACCTTACCACATTATAATAAGGTACCATAAAGATGAGTTATCCACGAAGTTTGTAAATTTCAAGCCAGGAGTTATCAGGTGACACATGTTCCATCCATGTTGATGTTATTGTATCTGTCGACGTTGATGTGATGTGATGTGATGAAATTTGATGTGATGAGATCTGACTGTGATCTATCTAACTTTATGTGGTGTAAAATTGTACATTTTATGGCACTATTGGTGATGATGGTAAGGGATCAATCAACCTGGGTTGTACTTCTTGGTAGAATTCACAGTTGAGATCTTTGAATAGAAAATAACCTGATTTGTAATATTCTATCTCACTTGAAAGCCTTTCACGTGAAAATTGATGAAGAGAAAGTAGTAATGTATAATATTTATATAAAAAATATAAATAATTGGATAATTTAATTTATATAAAAAATAATAATTGGAAAAAATCTTAAAATATGTTATTGCGACGACCCACTGCCAGTGATAATCTGAGGACTGCATTGGGATTGGGACCAAGTGACCTCCCGCCATACATCTACAGGATGAGGAACATTGGCTATCCACCGGGATACTTACAGCAGGCATACATCAATGAGCCTCAGATGACCATGTTTGGTCCTCAAGGAAGAGGTTGGTGATGTGCTGTTATCGTCGTGGTGTGATGATGATGTGATGAATGTGGTGATGATGATGATGTCACTGTGATGAACGTGGTGATGATGACGTTTTTTGTGACGATGATGATTATGAAGTGGCTATGAGAGAATGATGATGATGATGATGATGAGATGATGACTAGGAGTATAATTGTTTTTGAAAGGTAATGACTTCGATTATGATTAGAGCGGTTGGGTGATAATGATAAATTTTTTAATTATTATTATCATTTGCATGTTATAAAATTAATTTATGCTACGTGCTTGACCTTTGACCCGTTAAAAGAAATTGCAGAGGATGGCGAATTGTTGGAGGAAGGTGAAATTGATGCAAATCGTGCTGAACGAGGTACAATAGTATAATAATTTTATATTACGGTATACCTTACGTTATGAAATTATAATTATACGTTCATTAAAAACGATAATGTTACATCGTTACATGTTACAATGTTACAACTTACATGATATTAGGATAGTGTAAAAGTATTGTCAGCTTCGTTCGTACTTTTGCTTGTAAATGGCTGTTGTAGAATTGTTTTCAATCAAATGTTGATACTGAAATAAGGGTAGATCAGAATTATTTTTTTTCTCTAAAAATACTTTAAAATCAAATCAAATAAAATTACGTTATGATTCATAATTTTTTAGGCAGCTATGACGCCAGTCTGCTCATTGACTATCCTGGTTTCAATGTGCAAGTTCCTGACGATGTTGTGGATGTTAGTTTGATGGTGTTTCAGCTGTTGCTGATGATGTCATTGTTTATGTCGATGATGTCACTTTTTTATGTTGATATATATGTCAATTTGATGTCAATTTTGACGGCGCAACGGAGAATGTTGTTTCATGGGATTGATGTAATAGCCAGTAAATGACTTGATGCTCGTTTGCCACACAGGCCCACAGAAGGCTGAACATGCTCCCCATGCAACCACACCATTCGAAAGAATTTATGCTGGAACATCTCAAAATGCACAATCCCCATGAATTGGTTTCTATTTATTTTGTTTAATTTTATTTTGTTCTAAACAGCATCTGGATGTAAGAAAAGGCGTTATACTATAATAGTAATAATAACATTAATAATAAATTTATCATTTGTGTCGACAGTTTCAATATATATGAAAATTGTAGTAAATTTATAAAATCGAAGCCAACATAATTCTTTTAATTTGTGTAAATGAGATCCAATTCATACTAATAAGTGGTAAATTGAAAGATAATTTTTGGTCTGACCAGTTGAATTGATTCCTCGATTTGTTGCAGTTCGGTGGGAAGGTGGTAAAAAGAAAGCGAGATGAGGCAGGTGCTGACGTGGATGGAGCTGGAGGCGGTCGTGCCAGGAAGCACATGAAGATGTCCGACGATGATGGGATTGTTGCCAGGTCCGCTGACATGGAGATTGACGATGATGCAAGTGACAGGAACGACAGTCATCAAAATGATAATCAACATCGTCCCGGCCATCATTACAATCATTATGGTCGTCATCTTCACAGCAGTCATCACCAGCGCACTCCTAGTGACTCATACTTCAACATACCTTCTTACAACTCCATGATCGTCGACCTCACTTCTCCGCCCCCGCCCCCGCCACCCCAACCAGAGCACCCTACCTACTCAACCTCACCACCTCCTCCTCCTCCCCTTCTTGATGATAATGATAGTAACGATTGTATAGTGATACTCGACGATATTGATGATGATACTGGATGTGATGGCGCAAATGCTGGCCCATCATATGAGAAAGAAAGTGAAGGTGGGAATGGCGAAACTGGCGGATGGGATGTAGAGACTTCAACGCACGCCACGAGTAACTTGATGACGTTTTGTTTTTTTTCTCCCATGTGCTTCATTCATACATTCTCTTATGATGATTAGGCTCATATACGATATTACGTTTGATCTTCGTAAGCTCAGATCACACACCTACACACGCACACACACACACACACACACACACACACACACACACACACATACATACATACATACACACACAACCTCATTCCTTCATCACTTCATCATTCATTCTTTCACCACTTCATCATTCATTCCTTCATTCCTTCATCACTTTATAATTCGTTCCGCAGATGCTCCAAAGTTTTACAGATCCATCAGCAGTTACGCGAGCACACCTGTGTTTGATCCGTCAACATCATCATCATCATCGCAACTCCTGACGTCATCATCCACGTCACCAGTCCGCCAATCAACATCAACATCGCCGCCAGCCTCGCCTTCGAATCGAATGTTCTACAACAAGTGTCCTTCCCTGGAGAAATTTTCAAAAGGAATGTATGACGTTGATTGGAGCGCTGATTCACTCGTCTCCACAGGCAAGTACGACAGGATGAAAACTCTTCTTGAAAGTTTAAGGAAGGAAAGGAAAATGTCATAACCATCTGATGCTCCAGTTCTTCACTTTTTCGACCATGGCAGCATTATATCATTTTTTCTACTTGTAATCGAGTAAAATATTGTATCATAGTTTATCCTTTTTTAATCTTTTTGATGAATGAAAATTTTCGAACAAAATATTTGCATGTATATTTGTTTTCAGCATGTTAATAGATTATTTTATATATTTGTCTTCTGAGAAGTTATTGCAGTTGGTAAAGTTTCTCAAAAGTTGAAGGCCCTAAATGACGCTCGACCGATGACGACATTCGATTCGCAGCTGTTTTATTTTTTATTCGTAATGTTTTATTTTGCATGTGTGTGTGCGCGCGCGCGCGCGCGTGTGTTATTCAAATGGTTAAAACTATTATTATTTGATATTCATTATATATAAAGCTGTGAGCAAAATATTAGAATCGGATAAAAATTCCTTCGACTCCTTGATCGTAAATTTTCCGACGCAAAAATTGTTTCATGCCTCGCTTTATAATCATAAACAATGCGCAGCCTTACAGCAAAATAAAAGGCCATTTTAAAAACGTTCAAAATCAGTTTATGCAATTCTTCTCAGTATAATTACTTAAATTTGTGCCTGTGTACATCACTTTTTAAATATGAAAATAGTTGATAGCACTATCGCTAGCATCCATTATAACTAATGTTATAGATGATTGCATCCCCTCAATACGCACATTCATCATCTTTTAAAGAACACGGTATTGAACACTTATTTTTAAAATTTAAATGAAAATTTTTCAAATTCAATCACCTTCCTGAGCTGGAGTCTAATAAAAATTTATCCCACTCTAACTCCGGATCCTCAAAAAATTCCAACTCCTGCAGAAACTTCCGAATAACTGCCGACACCCTGCTGTATAAGCTCCACGAGAGTAAGCCTAGACGTGTTATACAAAACCGCATTGTTATGTAATTACATTAATCAGCGTATATACAAGAATATACTTTTTATTTTTCTAACAAAAAATGATAATAAAATTTTCTATGAATATTGCAAGCGGTAATCGAAATGAGGAAGTGCAAAATTAGAACTCAGGAACATCATTTGTTACTTTCCATGTTGAAGTTTTCATTAATGGCTGTTTTTATATTTATCTATCCTCTCTTTTTTCAATTTCATATCAGCGGCAACTCATGTAAGTAATAATGTTTTATGTCCAGGAAAATGTATTTAACATTTTAGGTGTACTTTACTTTTGCTTCAGATATTTTGCATTTGCCGCGGTTGTATAATGTGTATTCATGTAAATAATGTTTTTTAACCGTAAAAATATCGCCACACCTTTAGCTTATTGAAATTTTCTATTGGATGGCTGGATGCAGTGATGCTTCTCGTATTTACTTGGATGTATGTCATTTGCGAAATGCAATATATCTTTGTGTTTGCTTTAGCGTTAGCTATAGCAAAGCTTGAAATGCATGCACTCCACAGAATAGAGATTGCTCACTTGAGAATTGAGATCTCGAGAGTGTTTTTTAATTAAAACGTCAGCCACTCTCAGTGAAGATTCTTTATCGATTTATTAAAAAAGCAGTCTCCTTTGATTGTAGCACACGTTGTGTCAAATTTATTCTAGATATATATCTCCATTTCTAGTGTAAACAAAACATTGTGCAACTGCTGCTACAATAATTCATGTTTTAGAAATAGCAAAATGTTGGTTGTGTAAAAATAAGCACACGAGTTTAATGCATGGCTGAATCAACAGATTCAAATAATAATGAAAAGAAATTATTGAATAAAAATGCGGCTCATCTATCAAAAGCACGTATCTTATTTGACGTCTGCAAAGTTTTTGATGATGATAAGAAGCGCCAAATTCTTCCTAGACGAACTCTACTGCATGCTACAAAGGTTAACCAGATCATCAAACTGTTTGAGGAGAAAGACGATGATTTAAATAAACTATACAGTTTTCAGAGCAACGACACTGATGAATGTGATGTTAAAGATACCGAGAAAAATTCATTTAAAAACCTTTTGTTACTTGCAAACTCGAGTAGTACAAGTGATTCAAAGAAGCCGGGTCGTGATTTGAACAGAAGATTAACGGTTAAGGATTCATCCTCGTGCATTTCAGAGGATGTCGGTCGATACACACATGCCTCGGCAACTGGCTCTTCGAAGCAGTTTGGTGGGAATTGTGAGAACCGACTCGCGATACTTGAAATCAATCCAGACGATATTCTTAAAAACAACCTCAAACCTAAAGAGTCTTCAGTTAATAATATAAACCATGTGACGGAAGACCTGGAGAGTGAGGATTGTAATAATAATTTAATTAAGGATTACATAGAAGCCGAAGTAACGGAAAAGAAAAACAAGTTTGAAATGATGAAGGAAACGTTAAGTGACGTGGTAAGTGGATCTCTTCAAAACGTTCCACCAATTGATAAAAAAATTGTCCGAATATTCACTAGCTCAACATTTACAGGTATTTTATTTTATTTTATAGAGATAATTGTTCTGATTTCAGTATAAATTAAAAAAATAATTAAAATTATGAGACACCACGTTAGAGCGCAACTGCTTGATAGAAAGTGTCTACCCGAAGTTGAAAGAGTACTGCATGAAAAAATATGGATTGGATTTTCAGGTTACGATGCTTAGGTTTGTTTTGTGTCCTAACGCTTGAACTAGTACAGGTTAAGGGTTTGTCATACTTTTCTAAAATTCAAAGATATATTTGAAACGAAATCCACTCCGATCGGCAACACACAAAATTACATGATTAAGTGGTGAACGACGCATCACACGCAAAGCCTGTGATAGGCGGAAGGCAAGGATCCCTTTGCGTATTCGAACCTGATCACGGCACGCACTACGAAACAAGATCAGGCGCATTATTTTTGTTCCAATCTTTTTCTCTAGGTTGTAAAGTTTAAATTTGAATTTTAGGCTTATACACGCATATAATAATATTTTCAATGGCTGTCTTGTTTCTTTCGTGCTGTTTTGCAGGCTGTCGACATGCGATGGGGAGTGAGAGATGAAGCGACAGATGATCACATGACCACAGAACTCTGCATGAACGAGATTGACAACTGTCAACGTTTATCATTGGGCCCAAATTTTGTGGTGCGTACCATCACAACACATTTATACAGTTAAACATAATTTCGAAGAAATATTTTTGAGAAAAAAAAAGATTTATTTATCACAGGCTAATTTTTGTATAATAAAACTTAATAAAATCACCGTTCAAACAAGGTGTTGTTGGGACAGAAATATGGATATAGACCAATACCAAGTGTTATTTCTGAGACAATTATGTTGATCCTCCAAATATGTCTGGAGTCTTCTCACTCAGCTGACTGGATGTTAATCAGGACCTGGTACAAGCGAGATGAAAATGCAGTCCCTCCAATTTACGTTCTCCAACCAATCAGCTCCATTCTAGTGCATTTCAATAGTAAAGTTAGCCCATAAATTCAGAGTTAATTTTTTATAGATTAATATACATTGAGAGTTTTTTGAAATTGTATAAACACTAATAGGATAAATGCTTATTATATTCATATGTGTATACCGAGGCGAGGAAACAATTGAAATAAGATAGATGCCAACTTATTTTACAAAATTCAAATCCCTCCATAAAAATATACATACATATACCTATACCATTCAGAAATTCTCATTTTAATTTAAGACATCGCAAGATTTGAAGAAATTGGCGCAAGATCAATGGTGGGCGACTTTGAACAACTTGCAAGTCATTCTAAGAAACTGTGCCAGTAAATTATTCTTGGAGAACAGAATTACCAGCAGTCAAATGCACGAATTTTTTATGTCGGGTAAATTAGTTTAAACGTTTTTATTTTATCATAGTTACTACAAATTAATGTAAGCGAGAAGTTCTTAACCGCTGAATGTAGATATCAAGCCACAGCATTCATTGTATCTTTAACGTTTTGGTATGTCGGTGATTTTGAACAGTGCACACTGACATGCAAGCCTAATGGAACTATGATTAAAACTTTATCCGGAACCAAATTACAAGCAACATAAAATGCTTATTTGACTTCATAAAAAACTTCATAAACGTTAACTTGTAGTTACTGAACGAGAAGTTAGGCGGGGAATCGTCAATTGTGTTGAAGCAGAGAAACATTGTCTTGCCTACATTCGAAACATCAGCAACATGTCTCAGGACAACTCGAACAGAAACTTTATCGACAAAGTTGGAAACTCGATAGACCAAGAAGCATGCGCATTACTATCGGAACTAAGGTTGCTGAAATATCATCTCTAACAAATTTTTATAATTTCTAAATAGTATTCTGGTAAATTAAAAAAATAATTTCCTAATTCATTTGACTAATTTTGTTAATTGTTCAACTTTTCTATAATTAATTTCTATATTAGTTTATCAGATTACAAAAAAAGGTTATACGTTTGTAAATATTTATTTTTCAACAAAAGTTACCTTAATGAAAGATTCATTATTCGCTTGAAACTCAAGGCATTTGAATGAAACGCTTGTTATTTTCTAACAGAGACAACATAATACCACAGAACTTAGACGCAAAAAATATCAGTTACTTCAATGTTGAATGGTCGAAGAACTGTGGAATCAATCTAAATAAACATAAACAATACATTGAACATTTCTGCAATACATTTAACAGGTTCCATTCAATGAAATTTTTTTAATAAAATTATTCCATTCATTTTAGTACTCTTTGGCTGATTAATATTTGTATTTTTAAACATTTTTTAAACCAATGATATAATATAGGCTATTAGCATCATAAGCCTACTAATGTAAGCGCTTGCGGAATGTGTTCAATTAACGTTCAATTAACACATTTGCGAGTTTACATTATACGAACGACAAACATACCCTACGATTTCATAAAAAGTTGGCACATTGATAAGGCACGATAAAATGTTTTGGAAGCTTCTAGGTTATTCTACAATTTTGTTTTGTCACACTGAAGAGACGTTTGTAGGTTGGTTGACCATGAAGTTGAAAAACGAACCAACTACGGCAAATTCACCTCGCTGTTCACGCAAATCCAACACCACTTGCACTCCTGTTTGCAGCTGTCGCAAGGTTTTACGGGACGTGAGCAGGTAAATAAAGATTATTAATAAAAATAATATAATAATAATAATATGATTTTTATTGTTATTGTTGTTGTCCCCCTTATAAATTGTATCATATACGTGAATAGTGTTAATATCGTTTTACATTCACTATCACTGTTAATAATAATAATGATAGTAAAATTTCACGAATCATTTGGATCAGATCTTAAACTCCATAGAATCATATCTGAGAGATGGATCAAATGAGCCGTTGGTATTGTATGGAGATAGTGGGTGCGGCAAAACGTCTTTGATGGCAAAAGCTTTTAGTTTGGTAACTGAAAATTAATATTATTTTTATTTGTGCATCTCAAACATTTTTTTTTATTTACAATAGTTGGATGTTTGGTTTGAGAAGAGTGTATCTGATGGAGGTAAAACAAAGTTTTTGAAGATTATTCGATTTCTCGGAACGTCGGTTGATTCGACCGGGGTGGCTCCACTTCTGACGAGTTTAAGCCACCAGATATCCTACTTTTTCACAAACGAACTGGATAGCAATGTGCCTATCGATTTTAATCTGCTCGTTTTACATTTTAAATCTTTATTAAAATTAGCAACAAAAAAGAATCCCATAATTTTGTTTCTTGACTCTCTCGATCAAATGTCTTCGGCCAACGGAGCACATTGTCTAACTTGGTTTCCACTTCACTTACCAGATTACTGCAAACTTGTTGTTTCTGTAGTTACTAGGGAGTTAGGATTGTTGGACAGGCTAAAAAAGTTGTTGAGAAACAAATCTGAGAACTTATTGATCATCTCATCATTGGGAAAAAAGCCTGCGCTAACAGCAATTAAGTGAGATTTTGACACTTTTTTAAATTTGCTTCATTTTATTTATTAAAAATTGAGTTTTTTTGTTGATAGGACTCTTCTGGGACGTTTGAACCGAACGTTAAATGATGAACAATGGAGAATCGTTGAAAGAACGATGGATCGTTGTAGCGATCCACTCTTCATCAAAATTCTCATTGGAGTTGTATCTAAATGGAAATCATACGAAGTCAAGGCTGATCACAACGTTGCTTGTACTATCCACGATGCCATTATGCAACTTTTTGATAAAATTGAAAACAGGCATGGTAAAGTTTTGGTATCTCATGCTATTTCTTACATAACGGCGTCAAAAGAAGGAGTTACTGAAAATGAACTGGAAGACATGCTCTCTCTTGATGAAACCGTTAAGTCTTATAAAACGTTAAGTCTTGGAAAACGTTGTTATGAAAGACTGAAGGTGTGATAATTTTTTTTATAAAAAGGTATTGAATGATGTGTACCAGTACCACCTGCCTCCCGTTCGAAGGATTCCTCCACTGCTCTGGACTCGCATCAGGAACGATTTGATATGTTACATCACTGAGAAGGAAGCAGATGGCGTTAATGTCATTAATTGGTACCACAAACAATTTGACGAAGTTTCAAAGAAAAGGTGTAAATTAAAATTCTTTTTTCCTAGATATAACTTATTTTTAAACTTTGTAGATATTTGAAGAATAAAAAATTTGAAATTGAAACTCATTCCCTCATGGCCGATTATTTTATTGGAACGTGGGGAGGCGTTTCCAAGCCTTTTCAGTACAGTGCTCTCCAGTGCCAAAGATTCAGTTTAAATTCAAAATCTGGTTCTTGCGACAGAAAAGTGTAGAATTTTTATTGCATGTTGATTTAATAACTAATGAAAAAAATGTTTTTAAAAAAGGTTCCAGAACAACCATTGTTCTATGACAGTAAAAACCAAGATGACCATAAAAAAGTAAAACACGGCATTAGATACAACTTAAGAAAATTGAGCGAACTACCTCGTCATCTAATAAAATCAAAAAGATTCAAAGAATTACTTCAAATGGTTTTATTCAATTATAAGTGGCTGCATGCCAAATTATCGTGCATGCCTCTCCAGTCCGTGTTAGACGATTTTGAAGAATCATTGATCGGGGTACCTTCTTGTTCCCAGTCTATTAAAATGATTTTGGATGCTTTGAAATTGTCTGCATCTATTTTAGTTAAGAGATCAGAAATGCTTGGGCCACAACTTACTGGAAGATTGCTGCCTATTTACAACTTAGATATATGGATGGAAACCTTGTTGAAACAATGTGACAGTGAAGGAATAAAAATTAATTGTCTGGTTCCATGTTTTCATTGCTTTCAGACTCCCGGTGGACCGTTGGAGAGTTCACTTGAAGGCCACCAGTTTGCACCATTTGGATTGGCGCTTACGTCCGATAACAAATATTTGGTGACGGCTTCTAATAAGTTCATCGTATGGAATCTTGACAAGGTTGAAATTGTTCGACAATCGAGTATTGGTACTTTAGGAATCGTTATGCAGATGACCGTCACCACAGATGATTCCAAAGCAATTGCATACACCAATAACAGTCAGATATTAATTTACACAATCCTCAGTGGTTGGTTTATACATTAAACAGTTCAATTATAAAATTTTACTTGACTTTGTTGTTTTAGGTGAGACGAAATTAATTGAAAACACAAATTCAACTACTAACGACGAGTTGATCGGAATAACTTGCAACAAAAATCATTTCATGGTTTGGTCGACCTCTAGTTGGACTCTTTACAATTTTGATGGATTAGCTTTAGAACAAGGCAACGTTCCTAATTATTCGACAGAAGGAAACATTGTCACAATCTATCTAGAAGATTCATCGAGAAACTATTTTTTCATGATATGGAAGATTGGTTACCCATTGGGCGTGCGTACTAACATAAATATGAACCTGAGCAAAGTATCTCTGCAAACCAAAAAAGTTCATTCAAATTGTTCTTGTCACAGCGGTTTCATAATGACCAACGACAGAAAGCACCTGTACACATGTACGGCAAGTAACAATATAAATAGGTAACACCTTTCTTCAAATCAATCACATGATTTCAAATTTTCTATATGATAAAAAAGCCAATTCACTTCCAAAATATTTAAAATTGAAACTATCGTTGTGTCGTTTATTTAGCGCCCTACCCATTGCGTGAAGATTTATTTAATATTATAATTTGCAAATTTTTTTAGTCATATAGATTGCACGAAGTGAAATCTTTTGGAGATTTTTGCATACTTTAATATTTTGCCATTTATTTTAACACTAACTTTTTTAATTTTCTTTTTTTGAAACTATACTTAAAAATTTATTAATTGGAATTTAGCCTAAATGCCGTTTGAAAGCAGCACTAACACGACTTATGTGTTATGTGTTATACTTATGATAACTTTTATAAAAATTATTAACAACTTTTAACGAAGGTTAGAACTAAAAAATGACGTTTGGCAAAGTAGTTTGGAATATGTTAACGAAAGTAAGATTTACTCATTGTTTTTATCCTCTGATGAAAACATGCTGGGCGCAGTTCACATGTTTGGATACTCCGTATGGAATTTTAATATTTTAAATGTGTGTCCTTATATTTTAACATTGCCAAAGAACGTCCGTAATTTTCCAAAGTACGTTTCAAGTTATTTACGTTTTTGCCTTTTTGTAATAAGTAATTGATTTGGTTTAATACAGAAAACTTGCAATAAACGACACTGTGATTTTTAGCTGCAAAAATTGTTACTTGATAGCGCCTGTTCGAAATATTTTATACATTTGGAAAATAGAAGACTGTGTCCTGGTGAATATTTTAGACTTGCACTTTGGAAGAATACTCTCCGTTGTAACGATCGAGCAGACTAGCAACCGCTACTCTGACCTTCCAGATAATCGCAAGACTAACAAATTTTTAACATCATCCTTGGATAAATCAATCAAAATATGGAACGTGAACTATATACATGAAAATGTTTACCCAATTTATAGCCATGATAAACCAATTTACAAAGTTTGCTTTTCAATTGACTTACAATCGATTGTTGCCAAAAATTATGTACCTGAACATTTAAATCAATTACAATGAAATCTAGATGAAAGACTTCAAACAGGCTGGAAAGCCACGTATGATGACTGTCACACGAAATTGCATAGGTCTGTGGGACTTGGACAATGGGAAAATTGTTGCAACGATTAAAGGTTAAATTTTAGAAGATTGGTTAATTTTGGATAGTTATTAAATAATATGTATTTATATATATTTATTTTAATTGTTTATTTATTCTCATGTATAAAAAAGGCAACAAAATGTCATCAATAATAACTGACGCCGATATCACAACTGATGGCAAATACATAATAAGCGTGGAATCGGGTTTAGTTATCATATGGGATGGCGACACGTGTAAGATGATCCGGTGTGAAAGTAGTAGCATGTCTATTGATGAACAAGAAGAGGAAATTTTGCAAATTCTCATAAAAGACAACGAACATGTTAGTACGTCTGTTATTCTTGTAAACACACATACCCTAAATACATTGTTAAAAATAATTTCTAGTTTTTGTCAGTTAAAGCATCGAAAACTCGGTCAAACAGAGCCGTTTGTGAAATGAGGAAAATTCCTTCGAAAGAACTAGTTTATGTTATTGATTTCCAATTTACAATTTTCAAGCCTGTTATTGTTACATCTGATAAAAAATATTTAGTGGCCTTGAATGTGAACAACTCTAGCGACACGGATTACAACGATCAACTGACTGTCCACAATATTGAAACAGGCGACAAAATTTGTTCCTGTAAGCCTAAATACAGACGTTTTAAAGATTGCAAAAAAGTAACTATCATATTATAGAAAAATTATCTTTTAAAAAATGATTATTATATTCTATATGATGTGACTATATTTTGAAGAGCCTTAAATAACACCTGGCTTTATTAGAAAAGTTTTCAAAAAAAGCTCTTCGTAAACCTTTCTTTCATTAAGAATTATAAAAATATTTTGAATGAAAGAAACATTTTCACCGACTGCCGAAAATTTTCAAATCTAATTTGCTATGCTTAAATCATTAGTAATATTCATTTAGTAGAAATAATTTTGTAAAAATTTATATTGGAAATTTTTTTCAGATCATTGCCATGCCAAACAAAGGAAGTAGGCTTGGGCTGATTGACGAAGAAAAAGGAAACTTATGGGATTGGCGTAAAAAATCTTTATTAGTTTCTATAAAAAATTGGAGTGGTCAGTGTTCTTCTGATGGGTCAATTGGATTAAGCGACCCGACCAGAGGTGGACTGGATGTCATAAACTTAAAATCTGGATCAATAATTCGTACGCTTGTCCCTAGACCCGCGGAAGGTGTATTTCCGGATAACCAGTCCAATTTTACATGCAACACGTGTCACGCTTATTTTTATCATTCTGGAAAGCAGTCAGTAAGAGTCTTTCGACTATCGGACGGAAGTCAAATTGCCGATTATAAAGTCCACGCTAGCGTCATTTCAGAAATAATCAATGCTCAGGAATCGATGACATTAAACTTAGGAGGGATCGATGGAAGTCTCGTTATTTTGCTAATTGCTGATCCTGAAAATCTGTCCTATATTAAGTTTTTAAACGAAAAAAGAATGTTTGTTTTAAGTCAACACAATAATAAATTGAACTAATTTTAACAATATTATAGTTTTTTATATTGTAAAATAAAACAAATATTTGTGTTATAGCGTTTGTTAAGGTTTTTTAATTGTTGAGCGCAATATCGAAAAATTCATGTTCACTTTGGGACGACGAGGCCTGGCAACTTTGCATATTAATGTAGAATGTCGAGCTCTGTAAAAAGTCGTACTTGGCTGCACTAGCCTTGGAATTTTTGTCAATTCTTTTCGAATGATTTGTAATTTTATCTCGTCAGCATTCACTTTTTCCAACCAAGAAAATGGAACAAATACACCTTTGTCATTCTCTCTTAACGTTACTTTAGCTATTGTAAATGAAGTGCTCTTTGTTAAATCATGATCTGAAAGCGTTTCATCATGAACCTGAGACATCGCCTTAAGTGGTTCTGCATTTTTTTTTGGAACGTTTTTTGTCGCAGAACCTTTATTTGGAAAGATGTAATTATTGGATTTTATGCAATGATTGCTGTAGTTTACAGCGTCATGATTGTTATATTTATTTGAACACTGTATTGATGACACGTATTGTTCATTACCGTCATTCACTTTATTTCTTGGTTTTAAAATATTTTTTTGAGGAACACCTCTGTTGCAAGAGCTTTTAATAGAAGGAGGGTTAATTTTGTGACAATTTGTATTTGCCTTAACATTTTGCTTGTTGTTTGGTTTGTGTACTATCTTTTTAGGAAAACTGAAAACAGATTTATGTTGACCCTTATTTGGAGAAACAGAAGATAATTTGTAACCAATTTTTTTCATTGTTTTGTTTGAAAAAAATCCTTTTTTTGACTTGACCTTAGAAACAAGTTTATTAAGATTGTCATTTTCTTTATCAACTTTCATAATTTCTTGCGAGTTACGACTAAACGGAGTCGTTGATCGGCGATTATAATTATTTTTTACTTCCCGGTTATGCCACGGCTCTGGCATTCCAATTTGTTCAAATTCAAAATTGATTGACTTATTAGAATTCAGCGTAGAAATACTATCTTTGTGAGCTACATCCTCTTCAACAAAATATGGATAGGAAAAAAGACTGGAATTCGACTGACTTGATGACGCCAAAGTGTACATTAGTGATGTGTTATGATTCATGTTGCGATCATGATTGTAGTATAATTTGTTTGAATTTTGATTGAAAACATTGGACGTTTCGACATTATCGTCATCTGGGTCGTAGTAATAAGGCGGCTCTTTTAACGAATAATTAAAGTTCATTTCAGAAATTTTCAAGTTTGAATTATTCAGCATTTTGAAAAGTACTATTACAAAAACTTTAAACTTGAGGCGGCTTATGTATTTTAAACAAAAATTTTCAAAATAATTGTTAATAAGAATCGCAAAGGTTATTTAATTTTTGTTTTAGCAATTATTTCTTCATTATCTGATGTTATGCTGTTACGGATGTTATTATGATTGTGAAAATAAACAATGACGTCAGAGCGGTGGTGTATTATCATAGAAGGTTTGTCGTTTTATATAATCTCCATTTACCGTTGCAAATATTTCAGGCTTCAAAGCTTCCTTATGATAGGTTGAAAAATATAGAAAAGAAAATTGGAATTATAACCGAAAAAATGTTGCAAAAAATAAAACAGAAAATCCACATTTCTCCAATATTAACAATAATCATCACTGCAGACAAAAAAACTGAATGTTAAAAGTTAATAAAAACGCAAACAAGAGTCAAGTTATGTATTCAATTTTTGTCGATATTATTGAACATTTATGTATAACATATTCCAAGCTGGTTGAATATTTCATCTGAAATTTCAGCAACGAGCAGACTATCGCAGTGTCTCGCTTGAGGCGCTTCAATTTCCTTTTTATTTAAACACTTTCCAATCTGCTCTATTTCATAGACAAAGCCGATTGTTTTTGGATAATTTGTTGCCACATGATCATTTGGCATTTTTTTAGTAGATGGTTTTCCACAAATAATGATTGTTTCGCAACACCAAAAGTCCTTTAATATTATCGATCCTTTACTTCCACTGATAACTGCATCATTTTGGTAGTCACAAATGGTACTCAAAGAAATTAAAGCGGTTTGATCATTAGCGTAAACCAATTTTATTTCAACTTTTTCGTCTAAACCATTTTTGTTCAGGTTTCCCGAAGCTGTAACTTCTTTGGGTTTTTCTGAATTGAAAACTATGCAAGCAAGGTGAAGAGCATAGCAACCCAATCCAAGTGTTGTACCTCCCCCCAAGTCTTTCTTAGTTATTTGAACAGATGAATTCCAATCAAATTTTTTACCAAAATTAACTCTTAATTCTGTAATTTTTCCAATAGTTTTATTGACCAATGCTTTATTTAATATGTCATAGGTAGGAAGAAATCTAGACCAAAGACCTTCGACGAGCAATAAATTTTTAGATTTTGCGTAATCTAATAATTGTTTACATTGAAATAGACTTGTCGTCAGAGGTTTTTCACAAAGAATTGGTTTACCATTTTGCAAAGCCTGCAGAGTGCATTGATAGTGGCTTGAGGTAACTGTTCCTATATAAACCACATCAATATCCGCGTTTAAATAAAGATCAACATATCTGTCGTAACAAATTTTGATATCGAACTTGGATGCGAATTTTTTTGCACTGTCTAGAGACCTCGATGCTACCGCCAGTACAATATGGTTGAGACCTGACAGCTGCACTGCAATGCAAAAGTCTTCAGCTATTTTTCCTGTTCCAATCACGCCCCATTTAATGGAAGGTGGAATTATGGAAGGTTGATTTATAGAGTTCATCTAGAACAATTTTGCAACTGGTTTCTAAATGGGAAAATATGCAAAATTTTAAATGACAAAAATTTATAAAAAACTAGAAAATTTATTTTCATATAAGCAATTTGCTAACCTGTGTTACTCAAGACTATCATAAAAATTACATCAATTTTTTTTCAGCAATTTCACTCAGTACTTAATCGATAACAAAGTGGACTGAACTATTTTTTTCATAGAGATTTGTTATTATAAATAGACCTTTTATAACATTTGCTTTGTGTCAAAAATTCCCTATTTTAAAAAAATTGTTACGAGTGTTTTTAAATTTTATGAAATCAGCTATTTTTTTTATTCTTTATAATGCAACTCTGTCAAACTGCAGAGCTGCTTACATGTTATTCTATACTTATAATTAAACTTTCGTGCCACAAAGACTGTACACTATCCACACCACATGACGCACATACGCGTTGCGTATGCACGCGCAAGCATCGCATCATATACAGATATGATGGTTTTTGAGTTTTCGATAGACAGTATTCGAACCATGCCATCGCGTAATAGCAGCGCTAGACATTGCACTTGAAATAAATCAAAGACCATTTAATTTGTAATTACAAGTTTTTGTGTATAATCTATTTATTAATCAGTTGTTTGTTGTCATATTGAAAAAAATATGTTATGCTTTCCTGCTTATTTCACTCGTCAAACTTTAGTCATTATGCTTCAATAACAATTTATAAGTTTAAATTTCTACTGTTGTATTACATACCAATATAAAAAATATCTAACTAATATTCAACCACATCCATGAATGAGAATAATTTATTTAAATATCAATTTTATTGTAACTTCATGACATTTTATCTTTTTGCTATAGATATCTTACTGAAGAAAAACTTTCTATAGTTAAATATTGTAATATTTGTAAAAATATCAAAATAAAAATTACTCACAAGTTATCTTTTTAAGTTTCTATTCGACCCAAATTTACTACACTGACGATACAAAATTTGAATGAAAATAAACAGATAGAGCAATAGTGCGCATGTTGTACAAAGGTCATTGGTAAGTACACGCTTTCATTTTCGTTTTAAAAATAAATTTCTATTATTTACTACAAATTTCAATTTCATGTCATAACTGATTTCTAACCTTTTTCAAGTTTTGCTTTTAAAAACATTTCAAAACAATTTCTGGCAACTATTTGAATACTTCAATATTCCATTTAATATTACATTAATGTATCTCGTGTTTCGGCGTTCCATATCTATTCGTGATAAGTCCATCCTGTCCATGATGTGCTGGAGACCAGAATGAAAAATTAATTAACAATGTCATTCAAATCGAGTCTTCAGTTGACTCAACCATGTTTTAACTAAACTACTGGAAATACAAACTTTTCTCTATTAAGATCATGACGTTTTTTAAAAAACTGACATCGCTCACCAAAAAATTTTAATTCTGTCCTTCATTTTTTCTAAACGTTGAAAACGTTAACATTAAAATTTTGGCAATCTGACGAACGTTATTAAGATATTACTAAATGTTTTGGTTGAGGCAACAATCAAATTTGCAAATTTTGACTGCAGTGGCTTAAATGTAGTTTAACAAATGACACACGAAATGGAGTCACCGAAACCGACATTTTGTTTGTTTGATGTTTCATGAGGCATTTGGATTGAAACATTTATTTGCATTCTTCATATTCAATTTCAGTCGCGCCAGTGTTTTATTGTCATTCAAGCGACACTGAATAATTTTAAAACACATTTCTGCCGGCTCTATAGTTGTGAGCTTAACAGAAAACAAAATTCTAAACAATAAAAACACATTATAAATGCATACAGCAGGACAAAGCATCTGATGAATGAATGAATCAATTAGTTTTTAAAACGCTATTTCCGCGATGTTCAACAGCGCTCCTCAATGAATTTTGCAAACAGATGGGTCTTGAGACCCGCTCTGAACTTCGTAGGTGAGGTAGTCAGAGAAGGCGGTATAGATTTAGGAAGTTTATGTATGGTTAAAAAACATTAATTTTAACATTGATTAAATAAAAATTTAACACACACACACACACACACACACACACACACATATATATATATATATATATATATATATATATATAATGATTGCAAAATTAAATTTTTATATGAAATTTTATTTGGGCAATTAGGCTGACTGATAACCAGTTAAGTCAATTTCGTGGTTTAGGACCATGGATATATATATATATATATATATATATATATATATATATATCTATTTTATATATATATATTTCACTGTTTGCAATAATATTAGTTTCATAAATAACTCGGATACTTATTCTGTTCGTGTTGTATCAAATAAAAGTTTAGCTCGTCTGAACTCCGTTTTATCTAATTTTGACTGGAGTTGTTTAAATCAATTTACCGATTTAAACAAATATACTTCATCATTTATTAATTTTTTTACTGATTTCATAAACAAAACATGTCCCATCCGCAAAATGAGATCTTGTAAAATCAAAAATCCGTGGCTAACAAAGGGTATCCTTAAATCATTCAAAGTTAAATCAAAATTATATAAATTGTATATTAAAAATCCTTTTGAACTTAATTTTAAAATTTATAAAAAATATCGTAATAAATTAGTTATTATTTCTGAAAAAAATTACTATAACGATTTATTTGAAAAAAATAAAAACAATACAAAAGTAATTTGGCAATATATTAATAAATTAATTAGATCCCGACCTAATAATCCTATCAGTGAAATAAATGTAGATGGTTTGATAATAGATAATCCGAAGAATATATGTGAAGCATTCAATAATTATTTTACCACTATTATTAAACACAATGATGGTTCTCAAAGTAATATTTTTTTGAACAATATTTCCTCAAATTTTACCGTAAACTCTTTTTATTTGGATTTAGTTGATAATGATGAAATTCTCGGACATGTCAATGATTTGAAGTGTTCTCATTCATCAAACCATGATGGTATTTCTTCTTTTTTTTATCAAAAAAACAATATATAACATTATTGATCCACTTAGTCATATTATTAATCAATCATTTGCCACCGGTATGTTTCCTGATCTTTTTAAGATTGCTAAAGTTATTCCCTTGCATAAAAATGGTCCCACTAATCTGCTGTCCAATTATCAGCCAATTTCAATTCTACCATCTTTGTCAAAAATCTTAGAAAAAATCATGTCAAATCGTTTAAATAATTATTTGAAACATATCAAATTTTTCAATAATTCTCAATATGGATTTAGAAAAGGTAGATCTACTGAGCTGGCGTTGTTAGATCTTGTTGAGAGAATTCTTAGTAAAATGGAAGATAAGTCGATAACTATTGGGTTATTTTTAGATCTATCTAAAGCGTTTGATTCTATCAATCATGCGTTATTGTTGAGGAAATTATATTCTCTTGGTATTCGTGGAGTACAACACAGATGGTTTGAAAGTTATCTATCAAATCGTAAACAATATGTAGCTTTGGGTAATCATCGGTAATCGAATGTTTTGATTAAATTTGGTGTCCCGCAAGGCTCAGTTTTGGGGTCTTTGTTATTTTTAATTTTTATAAATGATTTATCCACTGTCAGTAAATCACTTGAAAGTATATTGTTTGCTGATGATACAACTATTTTATGTTCTGGGAAAGACATTAATACTGTGGTCAATACATTTTACACTGAAATGGAAAAAATATGCAGTTGGTTTAAATCAAATAACTTAAATATAAATTATAAAAAAACAAACTATATGATTTTTGGTTCTAAGATTGTTACTAATAATTTAGGGATTTCTATTAAAATTGATAATAACAGTATTGAAAGAGTGTATACAAATAAATTTTTAGGTTTTGTAATTACAGACAATTTGTCATGGTTAAATCATATAATGCACATATCAAGTAAAATTTCTAAAATTACTGTATCATTCATAAACTGAGGTTCAAGCTTAGTTTTGATGTCACTAAAAAATTATATTACAGTTTAAGTTATCCGTATTTAACATATGGCGTAATGTTATGGGGTAATAGTTGCACGACTCATCGTAATTCTTTGAGATTGGCCTATAATAGTTTTGTTAGATGTCTTTTTTTCTTGAAAAAGTATGACCATGTCTCAAGTTTTTACCAAATTTTAGTTTCATTTCATTATCATTTTGTTTTACGAACGTTTAATTTATGTGCAGTGTGCTATGCTTTTGTGTCAAACAGTTGAACGAACAAATTATGTTATCGTATATAAGCTTGATAATTTTTTAAATTGTTTCTGTTTTTTTTTTTTGTGGCCTATAAAGCTTAATAAGCTTGTATGGTCTCCTAGCCATTTTTTTGTGGTTAATAAAATTTGTTAAATGAAAATAAATAAATAAATTTTAGGACGTGTCATCAAGAATTTAAAGTCATAGGAATTTAAATATAGAACTTGATTTTGAGCATTGACCAGGAAGTTTTTGTACAGTTATAATATTTTTAAGCTGTCGTAGTTGACCAGTCATCATTACATATATATTTCTATGATATTCCGGGTGATTGATAAACTTAACTATTCGGGCTTTATAAACTTAACGTTTTTCCCAACCATCCAAACAATTTTTATTTATTTGGAGTTGTTGAACAAAAGCTCACTTCATTTTTTCCATTTATTTCATTTCACTGCATATATATCGTTATGTTAATCAGTATTATTCAAAAGTATGCGCTAAAGCGAAGCTTGTTTTTTTTTTAAGGCCATCGTTTGGTGTCATGGCTGCTTTTATTTTACTATTCTTTGGAATAGTATTTAACACTTCCGTGCTTAATAAATGAGTGAATTATTCTTTTAAATTGCTTTGCGAACATTTTGAGCTTTTAAGTAACGTTTTGAGATGATGGAAAATAAACTAATTTCATCAAAGATTTTTACCGTCACACTTTTAGATCCAAAAGATGAGTTGGACGAAGTAATGAGCGATAATAACGTTCTTTTTAAGTTTTGTTTGTTTATATTTTGATTTCGGCTTGCAATTTATTTTTAAAGTATAATTTGTTTATCATTTTTTTTCAGAGATTAGAAAAGTGCTATGGAGTCGTCCTCTCACTGACCAACAATTTGTCTGATCGAGAAGCAGTTGATGCTTTGCAAAACTTTGTTAGATTTTCATTTTTTAAATTAAATATTAAAGTTAAATTTATAATTTTATATTTAATAATTTTTTTCTGTTTTTTGAGATCTCAATATTTTTGCTAGCAAATTTGAAATACAATGTGCAAATTGAAATTATGTTGCTCCATCAAGATTTCGAAAGGTCCTGGCCACCATGATGATGTTCAGCTTGGCTTGTTGTATGTCATTCTAACTGACAGCAAATCTGCTTCAAAAGTATGTCACCAGATCAGATTTTTTTTATGTTTAAATAAGAATAATTATCTAAAATTATATTTTTTTTACTCTACTAATACTGAAGCCACATAAGCTTCTTCTTGAAAAATATTTTCTACATTTTCATACACATTTTTAGAACTTAATTTTTTAGTGAAATCATTGAAAATTCCATGGTTCATCAATTAATGATTTTCTGTCAACTTCATAGCATTATAACATGATTGCAATGGTGAGTCAAGATGGTATGAACAAGGTTGTCCTGATGGTTGGGCAACTTATCTATGAAAAATGGATTAGATTAAACGATGCTTGCAAACTTCAGGTTTTTTTTTTATTGATATAATAATACTTTTATTTAATAAAGAGATTTATGTTAAAATATCTACTAGAATCCAGTATATATATTTGGGAATTTCTTGTACTTTCTTTCTTTCTCTATAAATTAATTTTCATATCTATTGCTTATTTTTATATTTATATCTTATAAAAATTATATTTATTCAAAAACTAACTTTTGTCCTCATCTACTTTATTTGATAATAATTATTAGATATTTACTCTATTTCATATGCCATAATACTACATTTAAGTGGAAAATCTCTTGCCACTTGGTGTTGTGGCCATTACCATATTAAATATTATTTTTTCAAATCCATTTTGATTGTTTCACAATCCTTTGAAATACAGTTGACCTGGTTAGCAAGGGAAATGATTCACAATGGTGTTGCTCGAGCCGATTCTGTTTGTCACCATCTTCTCCGGCAGATTGCTGGTTTGTTCTCTTCTGCATTCTGTTTCGCAGGCATTCAAAATCAAAATTTGACTACCTTTCTTGTTAACTATTTTGAATATATTTATTGAAAAAAACATTTTTCTCTTTGCTAAAAAAGTAAAAAATCAGAATCTTAAATATTAGCAACATATTTATGCAGGTGGTGATGTAAGTCCCAAAAACGTATGGCTAACTGAAACAATGCTGGATATCTTATCTGAAAATAGGTCATTATATTGATTCGAGTGATTTCATTAAATTAACAGATTTGGTTTTAGTTTTTTACATTATGAACTCACACCTCATGATTCTCATCATTTCTCATGTTACATCCATCAGCACTTCACATCATTAGCACATGCAGTACAATCTATTAACGTGGATACCATACATCGTCATACAACATCAACAGTATCAACTAATAACATCACCTAAAACAACAACTTTACCTAAGGCAACATCAACAACAACATCAATATGAATGACAACAAATTTAACACTTACAACAGGACCTGGTTGGATAGGAATAACACATTCATCCCCATAGCCGTGTACACGTACCTCCGCATGATCATCGACCACGGTGCACCATCACTCATTGCACTGAGGCAGAGAGAAGTGGATTTCTGTGTCGGTCTGCTGAGGGATAAGGTGGACCTTTCTTGCATTTGTTCTGCTCTTTCATGTTCTACTTACCTATTCTGTGCTTCACATTTGTTGCTAAACCGCTAACAGAGAAGTAACAGTTTTTGTCATCTGCTCTGTTGCTGTAATTTATCTATTTACAGATAAATTTTGCCATAGTTAATGTAATGCTATAAATTATTTGGTCTGTTATTTTTGCAGCAGCATTACGTTTTTAGAACTTTAATTTTAGGAGGACGTTTGTATCATTTGGCTTGTTTATAATAATAAAGGATTACTCAAATAGATTTATTTGGCTTGTTTAAACTATAAATGGATTACTTCAGTTTGTTAATGTAGATTAAAATGAACACTACCATTAGCCATAGACATGTTTGTTTCTGTTACTAACCCATTGTACAGTGGGCTGATTGCCAGACAATAGGCAGGGACCTGGTGAGATTGTTGCAGGGCGTGGCAAGGCTCCCAGAATTCAAAGAACTCTGGAATGACATACACATGAAACCTTCATCTCTTTCACCGCAGTTCACTGGTACTACATTCATCTTTGTAGATAGTTTGTTAAAAATATTTTATTGAAACTTCCTCATTGTGCTATTTGTATTCGTTAATATCCATCCATTTTGGTATAGTTTTTTGTCTTTTAGCCACACCATCAACATAACAAATGGTTGTAATGGTTGTTAGTGATTTATATTTCTCATATGTGACAATTGAAGGGTTGAAGCAGTTGATGCAGATGAAGACCTCACGTTCCTATTTTGTAAGTCGACTGACTCCTGACATGGAAACCAAAGTGGGCTTCTTGACCATGCAAGTCAGATTTGGTCATCAGAAGAGGTATCAAGATTGGTTCCAGAGACAGGTTCATTTGTTTCGATAATTTGTTTTGAATGATGTGATGCTTTTTTGTGATTTTTCCTTACATGAAAGTCCGTCCTTCTGCTTTTATGTTACCATCATCTCAACATGGGGATTGGTAATTGCATTGGTAACTGCTCTTCTTAATTTGGTTAATTTAGTTCAGCACAATTTATGGTCAACAAAATGTGATATTGCTTTTTAAAATAAATTTTTTCAACATTCATGTACTTGTCACTTTATAAAAATTAATGGCTGTCCATTTGACTAACCATCAACGCAACATTACCACTATCAACAGTATCTGTCCACACCTGAAAGCCAGTCACTGAGATGTGATCTGATACGTTACATTTGCGCGGTCATCCACCCTACAAACGAAGTTCTCTGCTCGGACATCATTCCTCGCTGGGCGGTCATCGGATGGCTGCTCACAACTTGCACTGTTAGTTTGTTAATGTTCATCATGACGGTGAGGTGGATAATGTTATGCTGATGATGTTTATGATGATAAAAATCCAAAGTAGTTATCAGTTTAATGTTGATTTTGTAGTCTTGAGAGTTCTTTAAAACTTTTTCATTTATCACATTATTACATTATTACACTTCTTACTTACAGTAAACTTGGCAAAACTAGAAATTTAAACAGTTATGTGATCCATTAGCATTGTTGATACTAGTGTTATTCATCATACTGTTATATTATTTGTTCTTTACAATTACACTATCAATGCTTTTTTTCTACCCTATATGTTGATGATTAGTTGAATAAATAATAGTTAATCTAATTCAATAATTTTTATTATATTTTAAATGATAAACTTTTTTTCTAACAGTCGAACGTAGCAGCGTCTAATGCCAAACTAGCTCTCTTCTACGACTGGTTATTTTACGACTCGGAGCGTGACAACATAATGAACATTGGTAAGTTAGTTGACTGCAGTTTTAACATCCAGTTTGTCATTATATTTCACTATTTGGGTTTAACTTTTCATTGATGTCAAGTGATTCAGTATTCATCTATTGGATTCATAATTGATACTTAGTCTTCCGTCATTTGATAAATAAATTTGTAATAGTAGGATAAGATATGTAGAGGATGATGATGAAAATTTTTTTAATTTTTCAAAATTGTAACAAGGTTGTTATTAGTCAGATAATGATGTAAGAATATTGCTAGAGAGAGATAATTGTATCAGAAGATAGATAAATGCATAGAGAATGTTATCTATCTTAGATTGATTTGATGTTTATATAAGATTCAATAGTTTTTTTGTATACATTGTGATAAAACTGATAATGGTGGCGATGATGAAGATGCTAGAGAAAGTATAGAGAAAGTAATGAAGAAGATGCTGATGAATATTAATTCTGGTTCTTTTTTCAGAGCCGTGCATATTAGTGATGTACAATTCAATGCGGCCCCACCCAGCCATCACAGCAACATTACTTGATTTCATGTGCAGGGTTGGTTCATTCATGTTCCTCTTCTATTTTCGTTCACTCGCTGTCTGTCGATGCTGCTTTGTTGAACAGTCTATTATTGAGTTTTTGTATTTGTTTATTATTAGTCTTGCTGTTGCACAGATGCAAAATTAGAATAGAGTGGAGGCGTACTTTTATTTTTGCACTTATCACCAAATAAATGCACAACTGTTTTTTTTAAAACCTGTTTGAAAAACTTTTGGTGAATTTCAACCTCATAAGTGATTTTAGTTTGTTGGTTGGTTGGTTTGTTTGTTTGTTTGTTAGTTTGGATTTTTTTAGAGTCTGTCATTTTGCACGTTAGGAATAAAGATGATGATTGAGCAGATAACAGGTATGTTTATAGCTGAGTTTTATTTAATAATTTTCATCACCAAAGTTGTTCTCTCAAAAAATATTGAAGGAATCGTCATTTATATCATGCTTTGTAGCTATTTTGCTACTTACATTGTTAAAAATAATGTTGATTGTTACCGATTTTTAGAATTATCATATTTCTCGATTTATAACTAAGCTTTCTAATCAGAATGTTTGGGTCAGCCATAACATTTCTTGCAATTCAATTTTTTTCTAAATCTTTCTCTTTCAAATCAATTAAAAGTTAACCTTCTTAGTTTATAAGTTTAGTTCAAAATTTGAAATAGCAGCTACAAAACTTCCAATAATTTACTGTTTTAGAATGCATGCATTGCTTAAAGATATGTGATAAATTTATGAGGGCTATAAAAAAATATATTGAAATCATACAGTTTTTAAATCATTTCATCTCTAAATGTGTAGCACATTGGTGTAACGGTAAAATGTCTGGCACTGCTGGTGCAGTGACTGGATTCGACTGCAGAGAGGTCCCTGTCTGTCACATGCAATGTATGTGATGCAATGTTCCACGTGTATTTACATGCACTCTGTGTGTGTGTTTGTTTGTTTGTTTGTTGTTGATACTTCTGAAAAATATTGAAGAGTGAATCGTGATAAATAAATAATTAAATAAATAAAATATAAATAAGTAATTTAAAATTAATTTTCACCAGATATCATCCAATTTCTTCCCACCGATGACACCATGCATTCGACAGGGAATCTACACATCTCTCAATGCCATTCTTGAGAAAAGAGTTTTGCCGTAAGTTGTTTGTTTAATTGGTTGTTTGATTGCTTGATTGATTGCTTGTTTGATTGCTTGTTTGATTGATTGATTGATTGATTGATTGATTGATTGATTGATTGATTGATTGATTGATTGATTGATTGATTGATTGATTGGCTGGTTGACATAGTTTCAATATTTTTTATCAATAGTTTTATGTTGTGGGTTGGCTAACTCTTAAATGGTATCAGATGAATATATATTTATGAAGAGGTTAAGTTACTGATCACTGTGTTGTGTAAATTAAGTTTGAATACAAAAATTTCTCTCATATTGTACACATGTGTGTTGTATTAGTTTGCATGTATGCTTTGTGTTTGGGATACGTTTAATCCTGAAATGCTTATGGAGTTGTGCTAGGACCACTTTTATTTTGTTATTTAAACTGCTAACTTTTCGTTTACATACTATAACCATACTAATACCATAACATCATTCTCATACGGTTATGTTAGGTCACGTTATTGACTCAATGATGTTAGATCTTGTGGTTGACTCTAACTAACATTAAGGTCATACATCAGCTGACCTGTTACTCATTCGGTCATCTTCAATCGACCTTTAGATCACTGGCCCCTCTATTCAACAACTTGAAGCTAGACAAAGATCTGTACAGCATGCTGAAGATGAACTTTCCTGAGTTCTGTTCGCCGCCCGACGCCACTGCCACCCCTACGATGCTTCCTCTCTCCAGTAGCGCAGTTACTGCAACGACAACGACGACACCAACCAACAATGTGCCCGTCAACAACATTCCATCCAAACCACCTGGTACGACGATTCTTATGCTTTTCTTTAAATCTTATGATTGACATTTTTTATTTGTTTTCTTAGCGTTTAATAAGAATAACATTGTGAGCTGGTAATATCTTTTTTTTTTTTAATTTTAATAATCTAGTTTTGTAGAATTTTCTATTTTTGCAACATTTTTTTGAATTATATTGTATTGTGTTGTGTTGTAAGCTCAACATAATTTGTTTATTCATTCGTACACTCATACATATATGCATACATACATACATACATGCTTACATACATGCATGCATGCATGCATACATACATACATACATACATACATTCAAGCAACTGATAGAAGAAACGGACATATATACATTCATTTGCTTACGTTACAAACCAACTTAGATACAGCTCTGAATAATCAGATCAATGGAAAAGAGAATGTAGATGAAATGTCAGAGAGCACCAACACAGATAGTATCAACAACACCTCAACCCACCAACCGGAGTCAGTCGATGCTGCTGAGTTAAGTGATGAGGAGGACTTGAACAGCACCAACACATGTAAGTATCTTTTTTCACAGATTCTTCTCAATTTTTTCTTCACATTTTGTTATTTGTTGCTCCGTGTTTTTTTATACCAAACTCCTGTTTCTTTCTTTTTATTGTTTGGTTTCTCTGAAGTGTGGGTTTGGATGTAAAGAAATTTTTTTTATAATAAGCCAGGTGAACAAAACGTTCGATAATTTTGTTTTGCTAATTATAAAATTGTGTATTTTTTTCAGCTTCCAAGCCAAAAACTCAGACGACGAAGGTAAAATCAGAATTAACATCATTACAAGCAGTGCCAGAAATCAAAAGATCGCTATCAGTGCCACACTCTTCCACTACATCAATAACAACAAGATCGTCCAATCGCACTAAAGAAGCCATACAGGTGGACATTCCGACACTGACCAGCAATCTGGAGGAAAAGTTGAAGGAGTTGGTGCTGCAGCTTGCCAATGAAACGTTAGTGAGGTGTTTAAAGCTTTCTATGTTGAAAATATGTTTGGTTCGTGTTATTTGAGTGACCAATTAATTTGTTTTATTAAAGATTTTATTAATCACACTCAAATGTTCAATGATTAACTTTTACACAAATACAATTTATTACACAAATCTTGCCTAGAATATTTAAATAGAATAATCTAGTCCAATGATCTAGTTAATGCTACTATTGATAATAACTTTAAATACATATTGAATGTACAGACATTGTTGTACAGACAGACATACTCATGCATACGTTTTGAATATACAAACATTGTACACACATATTTAAGACTGGCATTGAGTTCAAACAATCCTCAGAAAGCTGCAGTATATAATAGGAAGACAAATGATATGGCTGTTGATAGCTCTGTATATAATACTCATACATACGTTTTGAATGTGCACACATTGTTGTACTCATACTCATACATACGTTTTGAATGTACACGCATTGTTGTACGCATATTGTTGTACACACATTGTTGTACACATACTCATACAAACGTATTGAATGTACAAATACTGATGCAGAGACAAGGAAACCCAATGTGAAATTATGGATGGCATCATACAGCTGATTATTCGACAGGATTTTGACGAGGACGATGCTGCCGAGTTGTCGAAGGCCCTCTGTCACATACTAGCCCCCTACTTCAAAATCAAACTCCTTCCAGACGAGATTGATGACGAGTAAGTGATGAATCCATGGAGTGATTGTTCGTGCATTTAAAAAGATGATGATAATTGAATAGTAGAAGTTGCTTTAAAAAATTAAAAATTTATGAATTTTGCATCTGCATGCAGGTCACAAACTGCATGCAGATGGATAAGTTATAAATATAAGTTAGTGGCTAGATGAGGGGTAAATAAATTTTTAATATGCATTTTGTGGCTACTTGCAAATCATTGTGAATTAAAACTTGACATCAAACAAATCATCAGGTCAGTCGAAGAGTCAATTGGCATGCCTTTGTTTGTCATATTTAGGTTGGTTGAGTTTCCTGGATTGATCTATTGAGTAATTGATTGATTGATTGATTAAATGATTGGTTGGTTGAATGATTGATTGATTAGATAATAATTAATTCATTGACAAATTGATTGATTTTTTGTCGTTAATTTGTTGATTTAATGGTGACTTGTTAAGTTACTAAGAAGTTTAAACCAGTCAGATATAATTTTAGGAGGCTCTGTTTTTTATACTCCAGTTCAAATGAAAGCAAACTTTTTATGGCTTTATGGCTCGATTTATTATTTAAATTTAGTTAAATAATTAACTAATTGGTAGTTATAACGTTTTTAAAAAAGTATAACATATGAATAAATAAATATTGTATTGCTTAAAAAAAATGTCGCAGGAACATTCACCAAGCTGGAGAGGAGGATCCAAGCAGGCAGACCCTGATGATGTTGCTGGAGCAAATGTACAACATCCAGTCTAAGGTCGGATACTACTTCCTCTACTTTCTCAAAGCCAGGTTTGTATTGAACGCCTCTGTCTGTTTGTTTGTCTATTTGTCTGTTTGTTTGTTTGTTTGTCTGTCTGTTTGTCTGTTTTGTTGCTTGTCTGCTTATATCAGATTTATTTAATTTTCAACTGACAATTTTGGATGGTTTGGTTCATTAGGGTGATAAATGCAGTATTAGATTATCATATTCGTAAATAAATATGTGTTTTAGATGCTTATAACATTCTCATAAGTTGGCTGCCACATGATCATGGTGAATGATGGATGAGATGATGAGTTGTTGATAACATAACATGCCCATAAGTTAACTAATGATGAAGAGAGATGGATTTCACAATTCTTCATAAATCTCATCTTTGATTGATGAACTACTTATTGCCTGTTTTATAACCAGCTCAAAAGTTCAGCACGAGGTGAAGATGACAGCCTACAGAGACTTCTGTAAAACTATGGAGAACCAGCTGGATGATTATCTTCTTAATGATCTAAAGGTTTTTTTTTTAAGTTTTGCCTCTATTCATCGGTCCGTTTGTTTTGCTCTAATATGCCGCACTCATCCGCCATCACACAAGTTGTTTGAGTACTCAGAATTATCTTTCAATTCATGTATTTGCAACTTATGACGTTCTGAATCTGTATTATTTGACTATTTTTTATTACCAAATCATCGCAATTTAATTTTGTAACATTAATTGTTTGGAATAAAAAATAAATACACAATGCAAATATAATGAAAAAAAAACTTCCGTTACCATCACCACTGAACCACAGCTGTGCCTGGAAGATGATGTGAAGCTCTTCTCCTATCTCATTCCTGACATATACTCCCAGGTTCTCATTTTTCAGTATGATACATATCCTTAAGTCTGCAATGGAATGATTTTATAGTGTAGCTTTATTTTTAAGGGTAAAAATTTCTGAATAATAAATAATACTTATGGATTAATAAATAAATAAGTTAATTAATAAATTAATAAATTAATTTGGTTAATAAAGTTTCCTTCAGTAGCTGTGGGGAATGTTGAGTTGCTTCATATGATTGTGTCATCAATAGACGGATTGCAGGTAGGTTTGCTGCATTGTTCATGTTATTTATGTTGTATTTATTGTTGATGTCATCTATGTTGTTGTTGTTGATGTCATCTATGTTGTTGTTGTTGTTGACGTCATCTGTGTTGTTGTTGATGTCATTTATGCTGTTGTTGTGTTGTTATTGTGTTATTCTTATGTAAGCTATGTTTTTGATCTTTAATTTTTCCTCTATGCCATCAATGAAGTTAGAGTAAATGTGGTTTCTGTTTGCATTGTATCAGTGTGTATGATTGAATGAATGATGGTATGGACGTTTTCATCAATCTGTTTGATGTTAATTCTTTTTTAATGTTAAGTTTTAAGTTGAAATGAAAGGTTGTTTTTGTACCATTTGACTTTAAACTCTTCAAACCAATTGTCTCAAATGCTTCTATTTTAAGTATCTAATTTTTAATTTGTCTCCCCCCCCCCCCCCGAATTAGTTGCAGGATTTGATATGCGAGGTGTTGCAGGGACATTTAGTGATGTTCTCAAAAGATTCATTTCTTTCCATATTAAGTTAGTTTTTATTTGTCTTTGTCTGATCAATTATTTAACTAAGTATAATGTTATCAAATGTAGGCCAAAACAGTGTAAATTTCATTGTAAACTGAAACTGATAAAGTTATGCGTACCAAACGAATTATTAAGAATGATAACTGAAATTTTTATCATATATTACTTATCATCTCGGCATTTTTTATAATATTAATTATTTAAATGAATCACCTATGCTATTGTTTTATCCAGCACACTAATCACGTCACATGACATGACGTCATATCATACACTGCATCACGTCACATATGACATCATATCATCGCTACATCACATCATATGATTGCACTGCACATTCCTCCACGCAGATGCCAGTTTAGAGTGGGAGACAATAGAGCAGTACTTCTTATGGCAGTTGATCTCTTCACATAACATCCCCATCAACCTGGTCATGCCTGTCCTTCCTAAACTTGATTTCGTAGGTGAGGAGGAGTCCTTTACTGCATGGAATGCTTTTTGCTTTTTATTTGTTTTTTATTTTACATTTTGTCTTGGTCATCACCCCTTTTTTTGGATGTAATACTAAATAGCTCAGGGAACTTAGTTTGATTACATATCAGAAAAGCTATTGTTTATTACAGCACATGCTGAAGCGATCTCGAGCATCATGATTCTCTTGAAGCAAGACAGGTTGATTGCTTGCCACTTTGTTTTTTTTTATTTTCCTCTGATTATACTCGGTCTTTTTAAAATTAATTCAAGTAGCATAAGTAGGATAAATATGAAATAGTGTGAATAACCTCTGAGGAACATCTAAGGGAGAATAATAATAATAATAGAATATCTAAGGAAGAATAATAATAATATTATAATGATAAATGTATGGTTTTGTTGCTCAGAATGAAAAAAATGTAATGTAGCATAACGTACAATTATCGAACAGTCCGACGGCTGAAATTTTGCGACCACTTTTGTGTCGAGAGTGCAAGAAGAATGACCTCTTCACAGTGTCACTATTGAGGTTCTGGGCCCAGGAATACGGGGATAAGTTGGCAGATCTGCTCCACAACCAACTCACACGAATCAATGGAACTCCCACCAAGAAAAAAATTGGGTCGGTTAAGTGGATGCAATCATGC
Organism: Helobdella robusta; assembly: GCF_000326865.2. Lineage (NCBI taxonomy): Eukaryota > Metazoa > Annelida > Clitellata > Rhynchobdellida > Glossiphoniidae > Helobdella > Helobdella robusta. Next base: position 3,453,442 of record NW_008703839.1, read on the forward strand.
ACGTGTGGTTAATTTGATGGATGACGAGTATATATTCACGTGGAAGGCTCTTTATTGTTACGTTACAACTTTATCAATTGTTGATGTTTTTATGCTCCACTTTACTGCCACCAAACTTTAGATTGTTTTAACTGTATTGAATAACAGCAAAGCAATGTTTGGAGATGAAGATTGTATGTGTTGTGTACAATTTCATCTGTTGAATAATTAATATAATTGCATGGTTATCTATCAGTTTATTAATTTACTTATGCCATCATTTCAGTCGAACCCATCCCTCTGCTGCCAGCAAGATGAAGGACAAGGATCAACCAACCATTGAACAAATTTTATCTCACCTCGATCACATGAGACTCACTTGTAAAGATATCTCTTGTTAGTTCTTACCATTGATGCCGTATTGCATTTTCTAAGTTGAATGGTGGTTTAATACAAACGAAACGAATGAGCGTGTGAGCAATTATTTGCAATAATGTAACTGTTGATTGGTTACTTATTGTTTGATAAATCATTTCGAGTTTCCTGGTGCATTAGATATTGATTGTTATAATTATTAATTTAAATTATTATCATTAAATTCTTAAAACTTGATCCTTTTAAAGCTTTATTAATCAAATAGTAGTTAACATGGTTAAATTTAATCAGTTTTTTTTTTCATAAAAATTTTCAGAGTATATTTATTATCAATGGTCACAATGTATCATAATGCAATAGTTATTCTATTGTTGATTATCATTTCACTTAGTCCTGTCAAATGAATCGATCCAACAAGCCCTGCAGAGTGTCCAAACATCATGTTCAGATACCTTAAAAGTCAAGTTAGTTTAATTGTTACATTATCCTTATCTGTCATACTTTTAACTTTGTGAACCTACCTAATTAATTTATCATTAGATAATGTTAGAAATAATCCTGAGCTAACGTTTTGATGGTTTATAAAATATTTTTTATTTATTCATCATCATCAATTCCATCTGATGACTAGCTCTCTCAACCTGGCATGTCATGTGATCGTTTCTAGGCTGAAAATCTTTCTTTAGATATATCTTTGTAATGGCTGAATGATTTTATGACCAGCTTGTTTGTTGGATAGAAAAATAGGTTGATATTAGCCCCAGCAATTTGCTTCAACATATTTTCCTTTCAATATTAACAGCCCATGAGTGTCCAGAACTGGACTAATGCCAGTTGACATTCATTATGGTTTGTTGTGCATGGCTTGCTATTGTCATAGAAGAGCAGGATTCAGGCCCATAATAAATTCCAATATAGAAATGACATCTGCGATATATTATAATTTTGTGGACGGAGAAGATTCTTAATCAGAATGCCATCCCTTTGTTGAATTACCATGGGCCATAATCGATCATTATTAATTAATTAGATGCATATTAAATAAATTATACTTTTATAGATATGGAGATTTGCTGGCCTTAGTGGAAGATGTCGAGGAATCAAAGTCAACACGGGTCCTTCGTCAGGTACCCAGCAGGAGGGCCTCACAAGCTGCCACAAAGTCTGCTGGCGGAGGAGTGTCAGGTTCTAATAAGTTGGGCAAACGAGGTGCACCTGATGACAGTGACACGAGCTCTGATACATCAGAGGTATTACGTTTTTCTTTGCTTCTGGTTGGTTTTTTAACTAAATATGGTTTTTTTTATTTTATTAATTTTTAAGATAATGTTTTCACTATTCAACAACACGTCTGTGAACGTTTAACATCTTATAGTTAACTTTTTTGTATGCACAACAATTAGAATTTTAAAAATCGGCTATGTTATTTCGTGGTAGTTTATTCTATCAATATTATTTTTCAGGACGAAGAAAGTTTACATATCTCCAAATCCAAAAAAAGTAAACGAAATCTAATATTCGAGGATTGATTAACGTTTTCTCTCCTCGTTAGATCATGTTGTACAAATAGTCAAATCTGCATATTCTTATTTTGAGCAAATAAAGTGATGGATCATCTAATGCCATTTGGTACGCCAGATGATACGCTGTACAAAAGAAACAGATTGTTGCCTTTTTGTAAATTTCATCAAATATACAACAGTTGCAATTTTATATATCAAGCATTTTTTATTCTATTAGTAATTCTAATATACTTATTATTCATGTGTCGACGATATCAAAATTTATTGAATGTAGAATTACGTATCCGTTCGTTTCATAGTATGTTCGTTTTGAATGCATGAAGGATTGACTCATTGGCAGGTAGAGCATCGTTTATCAGATGCGTGCGCTTAGTTGAATGAATTTAAAATGCAACGTTATGATTAAGTTATCTTGCGAGTAACCTAGTACAGATTTTGGCTAATTCAAGAACAATGTTTAATTATCCCTTGGTGGCTAGTCATACACATTTATGTATTTATGTCGGTCTCTTCTAAGCTTTAACGACGATTGAAGCATTGTTTGGAAGATAAATGGCTGAATTATGCACGAATGAACATTCAATTTGAAGTTTTTGTCGATTTTACAACGGTATTTTGGTTGCTAGCAAATTATGAATAAAAATAAATCTAATGTAAAAAATTCCTAATCTTAATAAATACATTCATCACCATTAATCATCAAGTTTATCACAAAATTATCACTAAATTAGTCAAATGATGTGACTGATTAATCATCCTTTTTATAGAAATGAGCGCCAGCCTTTTCCAATAGCGGAAGTAACTTTCCTTCATTGTGCAGTGTGTAGGTGTCTGTACCTCCACCGATGCATTTGCCTCCAACAAACACTCTGGGGACCTGTGAATTAGAACGCAATTATGATACAATAATATACATTGGTAAAGGATGGGAGATGGTAATTAGTTGCATAATAAAGAGGTCTTAGTATGTCAATGATTGAAAGTTGAACAATGGATAATGAAAGTATTTGTTGGGTACCGTTTTTGCACCAGTCATTTTTCCAAAAAGTTCTTGCAACTTGTCGCAATCTGGTCTTTCATCAATGTCGATGCGGTTATAAGATAGTTTAATTCTTGAAAAAACATCTTCTACCATTGAGCAGTATCCGCATGTGGTTTTTGAAAAAACAACTACTGGATTGGCTTTTAGTTGTTGTTGGATGAACACATATTCATCTGATTTCACATCATCCTTCATTTTAATAATTGAAAAAATTGCGAGGTGTCTAAAATGGTACAATATTTAGACATTGTTTGGGTAAATAGAAAATTTATCTCAAACTATTAACTAAAAAAAGGCAAATAGGTATTATATAATAATAAAATTGATATTATTTTAAGCTGTTAGCAAAACACAAAAATATTATAAATAAAACAAAATAGAATGTAATCATGATGTAATGTGATGTAATCTCAATCAATTTGTTAATTTCTTATTTCTTATTAGCTCTTAAAAGTAAAAACAAATTTTATTATTAAATTTCAGTGGTAATTAAAATTTAAATTATATAATATAAATACTACAAATATAAATAAATACATCATATACAATATAATAATTCAATATATATATATATATATAATTATTAATTATATATATATAGTTATATACATACATAGCAATAAAAACATAAGATAAATTAAAAAGAGATATATATACACAGACAACACAAGTCACAAACAAAGACAAAACAACACGAGTAGTCATAGCGAGATAAACATAAGACATGAGGAACCAACAACGTACATCACTAAGAAGAGGTTTCTCTTTTTCAGGATCTGGTAAAATTTTTTTCCATGGATTCCAAAACTTCAAAATGTACGGTTGAATAAATCTGTGAAACACCCACAGAAAAACAGGAATTACAATGCAAGGAATGCACACCATTTTGTGAAGATCTGATCGTACTAAAATTACAACGAATTCTAATTATACGCAACGAACAGCGAACGCTGATTCTTTTTTTCGATTAGTTTTGAAATTGACGGTGAAGTCAGTTACGTTACAGACCACCTTATGTTATTCTAATTTTGCGCGATCTGCACCCTCGAATAATTATTTAAATCAGTTATATTTATTAATAAATGTATTTATACATTTAGTTTTAATGTATATATATATATATATATATTATAATTAAAAGCGACTAAAGTAATGCAATAGTAAATTGATGTTGGATATCTATGTTGCTTGCATGAGTCGCCAGTGGCTGATTAATCCCTCGAAAATATCGACTGCTGGACTTTTGATCATTATTACTCATTCCTGTCTCCGAAGTTTTCGAGACACACTAATATCTCTACGTTTCGGAGTTGCTCGTTAGTAATTTTTACGTTTGTGTTTTTTCATTTTTGCAATTAAATTTTTATTTCACCGGCATTTTTCATTTCATCGTGTGTAATGTAATGGTAATCATTTTTTAATTTAAGATTTAAAAGGTTGTTAAGCTTAAAAAACTTAACTGTCTAATATCAGATGAAACACAATTATTTGAAAAATTAAAAATAGTATACATTTTGTAAATGTATACTAGGGCTACTGTCACAATTTAATTAAATTAACAACTTTTAAATTAAATATTAAAAGTTGTACTACATTTAATAATTTTAATTTAAATTTAAGATGAAGTGGTATATCTTAAAAATTCAATATTTTTCAAAATTGACAATGTTGTTTTTAAAATCCAATCTAGATTGAATTTTTTAAATTAAAAATTTAAGTGGTCCCTTATTCTGCAGTTGCACTTTCTTAATCTAGCCATGGGTGACATCAACAAAGTCATAAAGGATATCAAAATTAAAACTGGAGTTGTCAAGAGGTTCCTGAGTTAATAAATTTTTTTGTTTTATTAATTTTCGCCTGATTTAATACTTTAATTTAACCAATTTTTAATATTTTGAAATTATTACTCGAATAACTCAAAAAATTAATTAAACAAATTGTTGTTTCAAGGTTGTACAAAGAAAAATTGTCTTATCAATGTGAAACCTCAAAGCTCCAAGAGAAGTTAGATGAAATGAGGTCAAAAAGTCCAGAGGATTACTCATTGAAGAAGCAGGCAAGTTGGTTTTCACAATTTGTAAGTCAACAGTTTGAATGTGATCTTAGCCTTCTTAAAGCTTAATTTCAGAGTTTATGCTTAAAAACTGACAGGAAGAACTTTTGAACGAGTCTAAACAAATGATAAGTGATTGTGATAAAAGGTTTGTTGCTGCCTGGGATGAGCTATCAAGAATCATGGTTACTTTTTTCTTCATTAACATTATTTTCATTAAGTGTAACTTTCAAGTTGCAATCTGTAAAAATTTATTTTTTATGTCATTGACTTGAATATCCAGGATATAGAGAAACATTTGAATGAAACAGAAGAGTACAAAGCTGCCCAAGTGGCTCTTGATGAAACAAGGTCATGTGCAAGCAAAGGCTGATTTCACTGCCACTCAGAATAATTGATTTTTGCAAAATTAACAGGAAACACTTATGAAATTAATAAAAACTCAAACTTATTATCTTAATACGATTAACCATCAGTCAAACAAAACTTAAAAGATAATCTTTCACTGAAAGAATTAGATTTTCCTAATATTTGTTTAAAAACATCACATTCCATGTTTGAGAATATGCAAACTTTTATTGAAATGTAACTATGATTAAACTTGCGACCCACAATGTTTCCAGCTATGTACAAACAACTGAAGTAACATCAAGCACCAAACAATTTATTTTAAAGGACCAATGGTGATTTATTAAAAAAATTACAATAAATTTGAATTATCTAAAAATTGTTTTTATCTGCAAACATGATAGCTAAAAATGCAAGGTTTATAAAATAGGATGGTGTTTCTCATGATCACATTTAAATAAAAAAAAACAAAGAAAATAAAAATTGATTAAATGTTTATAAATATAAATTTGATGTTAAAATTTGGTGTATAAAAATTATGACATATTCATTTAACAGTTGAACCGAGCCCCAGCTTCTTTGAGAAGAGGTACCAATCTATTATTCTGATGCAAGCTCTGTGTGTCCGATCCACCACCAATGCATTTCCCACCTATGAAAACCCTCGGCACCTATATTTATTTTATTTAATGTCCATGTTAAATTATAAACATAAACTCAATACAACACCAAAATTCAATGTAGCAGCTGTATTTATTTTCAACACCTAAATTTAATGTTCTAAATGAATTTACAACTTTTTTGCACAGCATAATATGAGTTTAGGATGGAATGCACTTGACACAAGTTATGAATGCATAGTCAGTCCAACACACTGCACTTAACTTAAATTTTTGTTTGGTGGCGCCGAGGCATGAATCCGCCAGAGTGAGCTTATCTCTATATCATGCATATATAAAATTTGTAAAGTTTATGTTAGAATAACAATAAATCGATAAAAGCTAGGTATGTTAAGTATGAAAACAGTTATCTAATCAACCCAAAGAATAACATCCATTATGCCAGTGATTCTCAGAGAGACAGAGACTCAAGTCTATTGAGCTACTTTCAACTCTGTTATGTTATTTTAAATGAAAACATAAAATGTTCAAGAATGATTTTTCACTTGCCCCATGCACTGGCTATGCCATGGAGTTGTCGAGATATCTTACTCTACCTCTGCTCTAAAATGATGTACACACTATTTTAATTTTACGAGCTAGACGTTTTATTTGAGTCAAATTGACGTTTAAAATTTAAAAAAATTTATCAAAAATGTCTTGATTTAATAACCGTTCTGGCTCCAGTTATCTGTTGAAGTGCATCTTGAATCTGTGAACAATCACTTCTGTTCTCAATTTCTTCAACTCCATATTGAACTCCAGTTGAATTAAGTACATTTTTTGCAGCTGTGCAATACGGACAATGAGATTTTGAAAAGACAAATACCGGATATTGATTTATTTTCGACTTAACAAATTCCATTTTCGACAAAATTTTGTTACAACTTTGATTGAATCCTTTAAAATGTTTAAAAAATATAGTATTTGGGCAGCCAGTATTTGTACGCTTGAAAAATTTTTGTTCAATAAATAATTTTAGCTCAAATATAAACGTTTTCAAGCGATCGTGCCAACACGCAAACCAGTCCGAAAGTCGGTCGACACGACAACAATGAATACCAAACACAGGATTCAATAAAACGAGACTTTCAACTTAAATCTACTTTTAATGCTTAAAACACTCAAGGACTGTTTTTTAGTAGGTAATATTTCTTGTTAACCAGTAAATAAGGAAAGTAAATTATTACATACAAATACACTTCGTGGTTATTTAAAATAACGAAAACATCATATTTAAATCAGATAAAATAGAGAAGTACCTATTTCTCTCTTGACTTTGTATAGTCATAAACAGGGCCTACAAGCCAATCCTGAGTCATACCAAATTTCTAAAAAATTATGTGTGAGGTTGTCAACTTTTTTGAGACTTTCAGCTCCGTTTTAGAAATCTATTTAACTCGAAAGCCTCTGCCACATGACCTTCTTGACGTTTATCAAATGTATATATGTTATATAGACATGTGACGGGCAGGGGTCCTCGTGTCACATTCAAACCTAGCCACTGCACTCACCGCAAAACAGAAATGAAGAACCAAGATTGAGTTATCAATTTCTGAAAATTTTCAATACTTGTTTTTATGTTCAATAACGTCATACCATGCGAATTTTGTTAAAAGGTTCGTGCACATTAAATTTTAAAAAGCTTCACACCTAGGCAGCACTTTCATTTCACGCGTAATGCTCGAAGAATCTAACAAAACCTTAGCCATCAATTAAATTGTGCACAGCATTTCTGAGCCAACAAACATCGCAAATAGCATTTAACAAAAGCCTGTTCTCTATTGCTAGAAGATATTTGACTTTATGTTTCCTACCCAACAGTAATTTTGAATTATGCGCCAACTTGAATCTCAATTTCTTTCAAATCACATCTACAATTAATTGCTATAGATTTATAAAAATTAAAAAAAATTTGTGCGCACGAGCTGTGCTAGAATTGTTAACCGTGATTGAAAAGTTCGTTGATTTTTAAAAAATAATTTTAAAGCACGGAAAAGTTGATGTACAGTAACAGCTTTTTTTTTCTGGATTTAACATGAATTGTCCTTTGTTTTCCCGACTTTAACGACGTTACTGAAACAAGTGTACTGATTCTTAATTTGCATATCATTAATAGAACAAGACCATAAAATTGTTTATTAGTATTAACTCTTTAAAGTTACAAGTTTAGCAATGGTAAGTTAAAAATTTTTCTCAAAAATATTTTTTTTAAAATGTTTACAAAATAAGTATCAACGTTAATATGGAATGTAACGATGTTCTTGAAATAGACTTCTTGCTCCAAGATTCTGTTGAAAAATGAAAATAATGGTATAAAATCACTGTATATTAAAATAACTTTAATTAGATTATTAAAGACAGTGTTTGAATTCGCTAGTCAGCACTTGAACCGGATTAGTGAAACAGAACCGGATCAGTGGGACGATGTGCAATGCAGGACATTTTAACGTTTGCAATGTACGAAATTTTCAAGAGTCAACACAGGTGTCAGCCGTAGAGTTTTTAAAATCAATTTAACACATCATTTATTTTTTTCAACAAGATGAAGTAAAATTAACACTTCTGGAGATTAGCACCCAACAGACGCACTCGGCGAATCTGCACTGCACCAAAGAAAGATGGAAACAATAGGAGGAACGATGACAAACTATAATAAAGTTTAAATTTGTTTTTGTAATGACTACCTGTCAAATGTTAGACAAAATCAAAAATAAAAAAATAATTTATTAAAGCGAGAAAACTTATTACGAATTAGCATACCAATAAAAATACATCACCAATGCAAAATAAAACTACTATGTATAACACTAAGACAGGCAACAAACATAAGAGGACACAAAGATACAACAAAAGATCAACGTCATAACAATTTACGAATTTATAAAAACATTTTTTTAAATAATGGAAAAACTGGAAGATATCGTTGCCTGTATATTGCACCGATATAATAGTATGTTATCTTTGGTAATATATATATATATAACAATGATATAATAATGTATATAAATTGTTTTTGGAATCACATTTGCTTCTTGGCTGTCGTCCACTGACCTTTCCTTTCCATCTCCCGTTCGTTCGTCCAGTGATGATGTCAACCTAGCATGACTGAGCGCTACGCTAAATGATTCTAATTTACGTCGATTGCCGTCCACATGTTACTTCAGTTTTGACAACTGCTACATTTCAGTTTTATTTATTCACTTGAATCTTATAATTTTAGTTTGAAACTAATATTTTTGTTAAATTGCACATTTTCTAAATAATACAAAAATTGTTTCAAAGCTTATTAAATGAAATAAATTTACGGATCAGTGGAAAGAATGGAGCATTTGGGAACAACTTTGTTATTACGATCGCGAAGTTGTGTCACGAAGCCTAATTCTGGCGCAGAGCAAACTATTTTATCCGGTAGAATCACCCATCCCTGAACGCACAATAACTTTCCAGTCCCGACCATCCACTGGGGATCATAAATAGCCAAACTTTCCTACTCACAACACGTTTTCCAGACTCGTTTATCTGCTTGCGCTCTTGCAAGCACTGCAGTGGAGACAATAAGGCTGAGTGAACAACTTAGCTGCATGCCAATGATGACATTTTTACTGACCGCAAAATAGCTAGGGGTGGTAAATTTATAACAACGTCCTCAAACACTTGCAAATAAGTCATTGCTGAATATTATTCGAGCAATTTTAATCAACACGCCCAACACTGATGCATAATCGTTCAACATCATGTCCTATTTATACAATCAAAACAGACAATATGAGATGGCGTAAAAATTTTAGGTAGATAAATAAAACTTAATCGATTTTACCATAAATTTAACACAGTTGCATAATGATTATTGTTTCGTTTATGTTGTGATTTTTATTTGTTATGAATGGCTTTGACGTGTGGATAACTAAATAAATTTCTTTCATTCAAACTCAAGAACTCGTACAAGAAGTTGACGAATAAGAAAAAATAAAGATGAAGAATATAATAAAAACAGCAAATAGCAAGAAGAAAACTGAAAATAAGTGAGGCACTTAAATGTTCAAATTAACTTTGAAAATAATGGCTATAAAATAACCAACACCAACACCAGTGCAGTAAAGGGACAACTTGGCAAACAACAACAAAAACAACAGCAACAGCATCAGAAGCAACAACAACGACAGCAGCACAGACAACTACAAAGAAAACAATGTAAATTAAAAACAAAAACCGCGGAACTAACAACTTCCTACAGCAAAAGAAAAAAACTAACAAACGAAAAACAGAAACAACTAAAAACGACAACAAAACAACAACAACAACAGCAACAACAACAACAGCAGGTAACAATGTGCACCCATCAAAACATCAATCATATGAAGAGATTGCAAGTGTCTCCACGTACATTCATCGAAAACTTACTTTATGGTTGTGGAGTGAATGGAAAGGAAAGTGCTGTTGATGACTGGCATGGAGATGACGACGCTCGTCTTCGAAAATATGGTTTCGATGTTGCGAATCATATTCCAACTTCGGCTCAATAATGTGGTATGTAGAAATCTTCTGTGTATCAAGAACGTGTGGTGGTTGGTGGTGGTGATAAAGAGGAGGTTGGTGGTATTGTAGGGGATGCTGTTGATGAAGAAGAAGGGACGGATGTACCAGTTGATACGTCACATTGGAGCGTTGTTCTTGAGGAGTTATAAGCAAGTGATTTGGTTGTTGATGCTGACGATTGAGTTGGTAGCTCTGATTGAGACACAGTTGCCAACCGATACGTTCTTCATCATTATGAATCTGCTCGCCAGGATGCAACATTGGTAGGACATACTTGGTTGGAGTTTCTTCCAAGAGAGGAAGTTTCACTGGAATGTTCAAGAGGGATAGTGCAACCTGTTTGCAAGGAGATGGGTGCTGGGTTGTTATTTACGGAGCAGCAAGTTAGAATTTAATCAAAAACTGGAAACATTTTGTTTAGTAATAAAAACTTAAAGGCTATTCCTGTAGAGTGTAAATCATGATCTTGACATTTGAAAATAATTATCAAATTTCTATTGATTAAATTAAATTTAATGCTTCATAAACGCTTCAAATGTTTCATAAACTAATGAATAATGCCTAAATATGAAGAAATAAATTACTCAAATAAACGTTTAAATGGATAGGAATGAAATAAGAATAAGTAAACAAAGATACATAAGATCTTCCACTCTTTATGTCCACCACCCCCCTCCCCCCCCC
>NW_008703839.1:3464955-3558022 GCF_000326865.2 Helobdella robusta
CGAATTTATAGAATATTGTAAAAAGTATATATATATATATATATATATATATATATATATACTTTTTATACGTATATATATATATATTTATCTATTAAGCAACATTTATCAGCCATAGGATGCGACCTCTACCACACACCAAAAACTCCTCGTCTTGAAAATTCCATCAATCATCTTTCTTTTATTTTCTAAATATATATAAAACATTCGAACAAAGTCAAAGCTATAGCCTTCTACAACAACAACAACTACTACTACTATTACTATTACTACTACTACTACTACTACTACTACTACTAATAATAATAATAATAATGAAAAAAATACTGAAAACTCTTTTATTTAGTCTAAAATAATTAGCAACATGCTTCAAAGTGAGAATAATCTACGATAATAATAATAATTTATAATAATAATAATTAATAATAATAATAATAGCAATAAGAGTAACAATAATAATAATAATAATAATATAATAATAACTACAACAACAATAATAATAATAATAACTACAACAACAATAATAATAATGAAAAGTGTTCTTTTCTCTGTCGCCGAACAACAGCAGCAACAGGATGAGGAGGATGAGGATGGACACGATGTTTCAACGAGATGCACCACACTCATCACGTGATCAATTAATTCCTAGGAGTGAGATGCATCAGAAAACTTTTGTTGAGTGAGTTAGATCTCCATTCCACCTCTCGCTTCCTTCCTAGCAGCTGCACTGCACATGTATCCACCTTTTGAAAACGCACCGAAATAAATTATGCTCCAATTCGATTAGCATTCCTTTTCCAAGTAGCATCGCAATGGAAGTAAATGATGACGCGATAAGAATGTTTGGCATGGAAAGTATATTTTATTCAAGCAATTATTATTCTTATCATATCAATTAACACAGACTCAATTTTTTTATACTAGCAAAAAACCAAAAGTGTGATCCAGAAATTGAAAAACAATTTTAAACAGGTAAAAAATGTTCAAAACCGATGATACAAAAAATTTGTTGCGATTCAAAATGCACTACAAGAAAAATATTGCTTGCAATTCCATTGCATTTCTTCTTAACAGTTACTATTAATTATTTATGACTGTCAAATAAATTTTGTTGAAAGGAATTTAAAACATATTTTAAAAGAAAAATTCTGAAGAGCAAACAACCGATTGAGTATCTTGAATGATTTTCAGCTGTTGGGTCGGTTGAAATTTTGAAAAAGTTGATGGAAACAAAAACAAACTGCAAACAGCGCGCAGTACCATTCGGAAAAGTTGACTCGCGAGTTCAAAAAAGAACGTTTCAAGTGCAAATTTTCAATTGACGTTCACAGCTAGAGGTGTTGAACCGAAAAACGAGATGGACGGTGAGTGTGGTGGCATGTCTCCAGCTGTCGTCTTACAAAGAATGGCTCGATAATTAAAATGGAATGCTGTTTCCGTAAAATCCAACCTTTTAAACATCATGCTTAGAATAATTTCAATAGCGTATAGCTAAGTTGGGAATTTCAACATAAAATTTCTATAAAAAAAAGCGTTAACAGGTTGTTAGCCCAAATTAAATTCAGTTATTAATGAATATTTGAAAAACAATTCATAACTTATTGATATTCCAAACTGAGTAGCCAAGCAATCATCTATCCGGCTTAACTTCACTAATCAAACTTCTCTGGCTTTCACGTATCTACGCATTACTTTTAATCTGCGTTAATTATCTAGCAGACGTTAAGTTATCATCAACCTTTTACACCTCAAAATCATACTAGTCACAAGCTTTAATCAGATTCAAATAGGTAACTCATATCAGTCTTTCAACAAATGTTCTCTGCAGCGTTAGGTTCTTCTGTTGGTTCTCCTCCATGATGAGACAGCCAGCCTTCATTTCTTCCATTCTGTAACAACTAGCCCTCCGTCGTATCAAGACACCTTTGAAGCACTTTACCTCTTTGTTTTTAGGTATTTCGGTGCGATACGAAGTAATTTAGCCTGTTTCTAATACTATGCAATGCAGTAAAACGTATTGGGCCCTGTTCTAAGCGACATATTGTTATTATCGTTTAATTACTATTATTGTTGTTTTTGTTGTTAAGAATACTATCGGCTAAACCACAAAAACTGCAATAAAAAATTGTTTGAATTAACTTTTCTGAACTATGAATTAACCGGGAGAAAATTTTTTTAATAAAATGTTTTTTTCTATTTATAAATTCGAATTTGAAGGGAACGTTGTTTATCCATCGTTCTTCATTTGAAGAGAGTTTCAATGGAAAGTGGTTGTTACTTCCCTGTCATGCTGAATTGGTCTGAACGAAACAAAAGTAAATACAAAAAAGCATCTCACGTTATCTTCCAATGATTCAAGAAGTTGAGCACGAATCTTTGCTCGGTGGAAGTTCTTTAGAAAATTTTTTAAAGTTATAATCACGCAAACAAGATTCTTGAACGAATGAAAGAAAGAAAGAATGAATGAATGAATAAATAAACGAGGAATGGATGAATGAATGAGAAAATAAATGATGCATGATCAAATTTCGTGACTACAACTCACATGGATGATTTTAAATGTTTTATTTTTGCCGGAATTACGTGCAGCAAGAATTACTCAAATTCCAGCAAAATAAAATTTTTAAATGAAATTTCTTCCAAATTATACTATAGAAATTTGATAAAAATTCTTGAGAGCGGTGTTGATAACCTCAAAATATTAAAAAAAAATTTTTCTCAATTTTCATCTGGTTAAAATAACTTTGAAATTATGCTTTTGAAAGCATTATTATTTTTTGCTTTTTGCTGTTTTTCATGCTCATACTAAATTTTGTAAAATTTAATTATTTAACATTTATTTATATTTGAAAATTCTGTAAAAAAAACTCAATTTTTATTAATGCTACCATGTTGAAAAAATGCTTTTTTTTACAAATTATTTGTGTGCCTAAAATAGTTATTTAAAACTGAATTATGTTGGCAGATAATGTACAAATGGATCATTAGAGTGGCAAAAATATTTCAACTTGTAACTCAAATGACTCAAGTTTCATTTCAAACGAAACGATCAAATTGAAAACAAATCAACGAGAGAGGTTTAAATGGGGGAGATTTTAAGAGGGTTTGAACGTCATCAGGAATTAGAAAGAATTTAAAAATACAAACAAACTGTTGAAAGCAAAACGCAAAACAATTATATAATATTGAAAATGATATTTTGAAAACGTCGTCTAATTGATTACCTTACTGGTTGGATCCAGGAACTGCATCGTTCCGTCGAGTTCAACCACTCCTTGTCTGCATTGAATGGCGGTGCAATTTATTTGCTCAGCAATGAACATTGAAGTGATACAAATTGAATTAGGAGAAATTTATTTGATGCTACTATTATAATTTTTTTTTACATATTAAAAAAAACACCTCCAAATATTAAGCGGAAGAATGTGCATCTGGTCGGTTGGAGTGCCGATGACAACGTCATGGCATCGTTGATACTCGTGCAAATCATATATTCCAGCTTGTTGGTGTTGTTGGTGATGTAGGTGTTGGTGTTGTTGTTGATGTGGTTGTTGTTGCTGTAGTTTTTGATGTATTAAAACGCATGAATTGTCAACTAGGTGATGTTTTTGATGATGATGGATTGAGTTTTGGTTTATATCCGAAGCACAATATTTTGAACAGACAACGTTATATGACTGAGAAACATTTTGGACATAATGATGAGAGGATGGTGGTTGGTCTAACGATGATACCATTATCATATTTGCACTAAGACCAGATAATGATGATGTGGCCGTTGTGATTGTTGATGAATTGTTGGACGTTGAAGGAAAAGATTCAGAAAGGTTAATGAACGGAATGTTCAATTGATTTGCACCGACTGCTGCTAGCGTTCCGTCCAGTTCCGTCGATGACTGCAAATGCAGTGAGAATGATGCTAGTGGTTGGGCGTCGGTCGAAGATGTTGTTTGTGATGTCTGTGTTGTTAATGTTACGTGAGTGGTCTGTGTTGCTGAATGTGTCTGTGTCGGTTGCGTTGATGTTAATAGAGCAGCCTCTGATGTTGATAACGATGAAACCGAATCAAATTTTTCAGAATTTGTGTGTGCAATGAAATGCGTGGAATCAAATGGCGCCGTTACATTTGGTGGAAGTGTTGGAGGAGCAAGGGACAGTGATGTTGACGATGTCGTTGGCGCTCTTTCTAAAAGTTGTCGAGCCAGTATTGATGACGATGTCTCAAATTGTCTTGAAATAAAATATTTCTGCTGCAGGTTATCATGTCTTATTTGTAAACGGTCAGACCCGATTTTTCGTATTTTGAATGGTTGTTGTTGTTGTGGTTGATGTTGTCGATAATGTTGGTGTTGTTGTAAATACCGAGGGTTGATTCGTGGGTGATGATGAAGCTGATGCTGCAACTGTTTCTGCTGCACATGCGGCCGATCTTCTCTTGATGCATGCTGACGGTGTTGGAGAGTTTGTGGATAATGTTGTTGCGCAGTTGTTGTGGTTGTTTCTAATAGCATCTCTTGCACACAAGCAGACTGATTGGAGAGACGTGCTCGTTCATGCCTACTGCTGCTACTCCGAGCTGAGGTTACGTTACGAAATGTTTTTAAAAATTATATATTCTCCATTCCAGTTTTAAAATTTTCGTAATAATAACTTATAATGCTATAAATATTTTCAGTTCAGCCCTTATAAATATTATTTTATGATTCTGCTTTATTTATTGGCAAAATTTGTACGCCTGCCTTCCATGCAAAAGATAAAAAATAGTGAAATCTGATTAATCTTATTGCAAGGGGCGTCGTCGTCACTGCGTACAATGCACCAGCACCAGCACAAATCTCAAATGAGTTCGTTCCTCGATTTTATCATCCTTTTATTTGACTACAAAAATATTTTTTTGGAGAAAAAATAAAAACTGTGGAGCAAGAAAAAAAATGACCAAATTAAACTAACAAACAACTTTGAAAAACAAAAAGCAAAAACAAAAAAGTTACTAATTGTTGAAAAATTTATGAAAAAAATTTAAACCAAATTTTCAGCTTGATATTTCTTCCAAACAACCGTAATTTAAATACTTAGTCGACGAAACATAAAAACAAATCAAGCACATGTTAACATGTCACACATTCAGTCGAACGCCTTCATCTTTACTTTCATCGCCGTCTTTTCAAACGAGTTTGATTTTGCTGTTGTTCATTTAATTATTCCGTATTATCATTTCTGGCAAACATCTTAAAAAATGCATTTGATAATTTCTGAGCGCCAGTCTTATGCTTGTTTTGATGCAACTCAATCAATCATACTCGCCTTGCATTTCTTAACGGAAGAAATTTAAAATACTTGTGCACTTCTTTCTTAAATTTTTTTTAAAGAAATAAAAAATTAACACTTATTCAACACTAGCGGCGGAGTTGGCAGATTTTGGCAAGCACAAAGAACGTAGAAACCGTTGTATGGCTTGACAGTTCTGCATTCGTTTGAGGAATTAATGGGTTGTCATTGAGGGTTATTTGGAAATTTTGTCATTGTAAAAATTTTGTCATGCTTGACGGCTGTGATAACCTGAGTAGCGAAAAGTTTGCTTAAATCTGCAAAAGAATAATTACAATCTGAATAATGAAAACGAAAGCAAACAGGCGAGACTGTATTTTTTCTTAAAGACGAAATGAATTTTGACTCGCGAAGCAAACAGCAAAGAATATACGAAAGAGGAAATTAGTTTGCAGAAAGAGAAGGTGTTGGAGTGGCTGTTGGTCACCACCATCAAGAATTCCAAATCACTCTGACGTACCAACGCATGAAAAAACGCATAATGATAACAGTTAACAGAACTAATTTTTACTTTCAACACACACACGCTCAACAACACACACGCACACACACACCAACACACACGCACACAAACATACACACAGATACACTTATACACACACCAACACAAACATAAGGTGGATTCATTGATTCAACCAATGATCTCTTTGTTAGATTTTAAGCCGTAGAAACGACATTAAGATACTATCTTTTATATAGTGTGGTATATAGATACTATTTGTTACATAAAGATACTATCTGGTATATTGATACTACTTGGTATATATGGATACTAATTAGTATTTAAAAATAATATCTGGCATATAAAGATATAATCTGTTATATGAAAATACTATCTGCTATATAGAAATCTGGTATATAAAATTTCTATCTGATATACAGAGATTTAAAGATACTTAGTGGTATTTAGATATATTACTATCTGATATATAAAAATTTAAAAATATTTAGTGGTATTTAGATATATTAATCTCTGGTATATAGAGATTTAAAGATACTTAGTGGCATTTAAAGATACTAAGAGTTATTTATTATATCCACAATTGCGCCTCATTTACTGAGCTGAACATGTTTAGCATCCAACTAATGCTAATGAAGTTTTGAATTGCAAATCCTTCCCGGCCGTTTAAAATGAGAAAATAACTAACAGGGAGATAAAATAACGATAAAAAATCGTTTCAAAGAAATGTTAGCGACGATGGATCGGACGCCTGTGTCGATCGTTAGAGGAGTCACGATGGTATTGTTGGAGTTGTTTGAGGACAATGAATGCAGGCATAAATGGACGATGAGCATTACGACTTAACTTTCTTGCATGTTTTCTGCATCTCAACGCTCATTCCAACGTGCACTCCTCCTGCCTGCTACGCTCATTCCCATGTTTGCTTGTGCCTCATTAAGTCCTTGCGTGCTTATTTATGCTTCTTTATAAATGTTCAATTTTACTTCTTTTTCTTCCGTCAATTCACAGAGATGGCGTCGTGTTTTCTTTGTTTGAGTTAATGTGCACTGCACACGCGTACTTTTGTATCGCTGCATTCTATACAAACATGCACGCACATGCTTCCTTAGCTCAATTTCTCACGTAATGTTGACACATTTACGACAAGTATTACATGTTAAGACGTGTAGTACTTCATTACAATTGCGCTTAATATAATCTGTACTACTTCATTACTTTGTACATCGTCAAGCAAGTTTACCAGTTAGTTTGTTTCAGTTTGTTTGTTTTAATTTTTCGCCAAGGTCCATCCTATTCGACTGCACCGGCGAATGTTCTGCACAAGGGAACATTTCTATTTTGTACACATTCCCCGCATGAATAAATGAACAACGTGACAGATAGCAACATCCATTAACTCGTGAACTAATCAGAAGCACAAGTTGTTTTTATTCCTTTATTTATTTCATTGATACAAATAAAAAATTATTTTTTTTTATTTTCACCATAAAACTGCACTTAACATTCTAATAATAGCATCCACACACACAGATACATTTTCACAAACGCACACACCACACACACATGCGCATAGATATATATACACACAGACAACGCACACCACACACACATACACATAAACAAAAATACACACAAAAAAACATAAACACAAACACACACAAACCTTCACCCACCCGCCCAGACACCACACATACACACACACACACACAGACATGCACACAAACACAAACATACACATAAACATAAGCAGTATTTCTTACGAATATTTATTTTTCTTTTGTATTTGTTCCGTTAAAATTAACTTGAAACAAAACTAAAGATGTCCTTAAGCAATAAATGCCAATTTATGGCAGACCGAAATTGAACATAACTTAAATGAAGAAGTTTTGTCTCTGAAGTCAAACAACAACAACAAAAAACTCTAAAAACAAAAACACATAAAACAACATTCAACTGAGAAAAAGTTTAGTAGAAAATTAAAGCATGCCAAATAAAAAAATACGATTAATGTTGACTGATGCTGGTCAATCGGAATTTCGCTATAAACCACAATTTCAAAAAGTGATCGGACTATACGTTACACGAATGTATGCAGAATACGTGCTAATAAATCTAATTTATGAAGAGAAACTGACACTAAATTAAGTATCAATTCTGAAATGTATGTTGCCTGTTTTAGTTAAAGAATAATAAAAATTTTCAAGAAAAAAATTATAAACAAACAACTTAAAAAACAATCCAATGGAATCGAACATTAGCACACGTAACATTGGGCAAAACTAATTTGAAACATCAACAAAACTAAACCAAAAAAACAACGATAATGTTCAACGAATAAAAAATGGCACCATTTAAAAGTTACAAATGACCAGCAGCAACAGCAACAACCAAAACAACAACAACAACAATAGTAACAACAACAAGGAAGACAACGACATCGACAACAACAACAAAGACAATGTTACTAACATTGATGATATCTTTGCTTGCCGTTGTTTATCGGGGCGGCTTCATTAACCTGTGGTTTGAATTTTTTAACAGAAACTTTTATTACATCAATTCATTTCATTGTTACTAAAAAACATTTAAATTTATCAGCAAAACATTTTAATTCATATAAAATTTTTTTGCCAATAATATAATTTTCTAGTCAAATTTTTGCAAAGTTATCAAGTTGTACAAATGTATCATTCTTGTTTATCAAATGTTACACACACCCACAACAAACACACACAAATACACTACACAACAAGCACATTCACACATTCACGCATACACATTAACGCAATAAAAAACAAACCCATTCACACACACTATCACACAAACAAACACATTCACACAAAAAAAACACACATACACATGCACATCCACCCAAAATATTTATAATTGACATGGAATCATTTTTATCACATAGGTGAATGTTTTATAGTTGAAATGAGAGATCGGGGTCAGACGCAAAAAATTACATGTTTTTTTTTTATAGTATGATTGTCATCAGGTATTTGTGTGATCACGTGATCATGCAACGTGATAATGTGATTTTGTAATGTGATCATGTGATTATGTAATGTGATCACGTGATTATGTAATGTGATCACGTGATTATGTAATGTGATCACGTGATTATGTAATGTAATCATGTGATTATGTAATGTGATCATGTGATTATGTAATGTGATCACGTGATTATGTAATGTAATCATGTGATTTTGTAGTGTGATCACGTGATTATGTAATGTGATCACGTGATTTTGTAATATGATCACGTGATTTTGTAATGTGATCATGTGATAATGTTATGTGATGTGACCAAGCTGCCTTAATACAAAATTTATAAAATGAAAATTAACCACATAGATAAAAAGTCAATTTTTAAACTAATGAATAAATGGGGAGAATTAAAAGACGAATGGAAAAATAGGACGAATGAATGAATGAATGATGGAATGAATGATAGAATGAATGATGGAATGAATGATAGAATGAATGATGGAATGAATGATAGAATGAATGATGGAATGAATGATGGAATGAATGATGGAATGAATGATAGAATGAATGATGGAATGAATGATAGAATGAATGATGGAATGAATGATGGAATGAATGATAGAATGAATGATGGAATGAATGATGGAATGAATGAGTAAATGATTAAAAAACAATGACCAGTGAGCGAATAGGCAAACAAATAAATGTTTAAATGTGTGAGTTAGTAACTGGCTGAACGAACGAATGCTATCCAGTGCAGGGCAATCACCTTAAAATTTATTTCCAACTTTTATCCAACCTTTTGCCACATATTTTCTACACTTTTGTTTTTTTCTCAGATTTAGAAATTTTTTTTTATTCAAACAATACTTAAAAACAATGAATTAAAAGATGTATTATCTTAACCAAAGCATTTATTTCTTTATCTTCGATAGTTCAATTCCACGCCATGACGAATAGCATTCATTATTAATTTGATTGTCCAATGAATTACACATCTTTGCCTGGCCAGCGTCAGGTTCTTTTTTGTAACACAGGTGTGAGTGTCCGCTGCGTACCATCCAACATAAAACTAACATTTATTCGATTAGTTTAGTTTAAATAAAATTTATTCAAATTTGGAAAATTTAGACGGAGAATTAAGTGTTTTTTTAATTATTTCCTGTAGTGTTGTGCTACGTATATTTACTGACATTTGTTCGGAAAAGTTCAAATTGAAAATTGTGTAAATAAAATTAAAAAATAAACGGAGATTGTATGACTAATATAAATTTTGTTGCTTAAAATGTGTATTCGAGTATTTTTTGACTCTGACTATACAATAGCGGTATGTTACGTAAAATATTATGTATAAGATGATATATCGATAAAAAACGAAAAACCATTTAAAAATTTGAGAAAAATAAATTGAAACCAATAAAGAGCATTTGTTTGAAAAATTTATGAAAGTAATCAAATGAAGTATGAAACGGAAGTTAATCATAAAAACGCGCGAAATAAATATATATGTATGAATGAATGAACATATATCATCAATGTTTAATGGCGCGTTTCACTGGAAAGTGAATAAATAATGGATAATCTCTTCAGCCTCTTGAAGTGTTGCAGTATGTTGCTGCTCCCTTTCCAAAATAGATGTTTTTTCTTTATATTTTTCTCTATTTTTCAAAACGTATGGTGTTACACAATCAATAAACAGCAGAATTTTTTTATGTAAAAACTTAGCTGGTTAAAATTGTTGATAACTTGAAGTTGTTGAAGTTATACCTATTTTCAACCAAAAATAAAAAACGGTTCGAAGCTAATGCCTGTCTTTGAAATGATTGCAAGTAAAAATATTTTATACGGATTCATGTTTCTCTGAGCGAGAATAAGAACTGAATAATAAAATTTTCCAGGCAGGAAACTGTAGAGAGACAGATAGCAGATGGACAAAGACAAACAGACGAACGGACAGACAAGTAGATGGATAGATTATAAATTCCACCCCATCTAATGGAAGCAAAAACCATACATATGAATGCTGTAATGGTTGTCCGGGTTTCAGAAAATTCAAAATTAACTTTTCAGTAACAATAAAATGTAGGTTGATAAATGATTACCGACATACATACACGGTCGAAATAATTCCATGTACGCTATGACTCTTGCCGATAAATTTTCATAGTATGAACAATTTCGGTAATAAACATTTCAGAGCCGGCTCAAAATTACTTTCCATAAAATCACAGAAATGTTTATAAACAAGCGGGCAATTTGTTGAGAAATTTGATTATATATTATAATATATATTTACCGTGCTTTCTTATTTTAAGTTTTAACATAAAGTTTAGTATTGATAACCCGTTAAATAGTAATATTATAGAAATCACTCTGTGTTTGAGGCTTGTGTTGATGTTTAAGCGTTTAAAAACTAAACGAAATATCTATCGTCTTTAATAACCATTGAAAAAATAATTTTCGAAAGGAATATAGGTGTCAAGCTTACAATGTGGAAGTGAGGATGATAAAGAAGAAGATGATGGTGTTGATGATGATGGTGATGATGGTGATGAAGAAGATGGTGATGATAATGGTGATGATGATGACAATCTAATAATATATGAGATTTATGTTAGTTGCAATAATGATGATGATGAATTAATTCATAAAGTGATGGTGTCTGATGAAGATGATGATGTTGATGATTCTTTAAGAGATAATGATATGATGATGATGAATAACATAATGTGTTATATTAAACGTTTATAATGTAAAATATAATAATAGATAACAAATAGTTTGGTGGTAAAATATAGGATGAAATTTAATGGTGACTATGTTGAAGACAACATAACAAATACTGCTAGTGATATTGACGATAAGATGGAATAATATTGGATGATGATGATGAAGATAATCGCAAAGGCAGACGTTTTATCGACCTCAATGCATTGTACAATCGATTTATTTTGAAATGTTCTACTGAACTTTTAGAAATTTAATAGCATGTTCATTCTCTTTGTTTTTTCTAGTTTCATTTTTTTTTAAATTTTTTTATTGGCAAATTTATTGTCGTCATCGACAACGTCATCAACAACGTCATCATCATCAACGTCAGTAGTGGTGGATCTAGACCATGTTGATAGAAGCGGAGCCAGAATTTCAAAATGTTGAAATTTAACTGAGGGGGGATTATTCAGATTATTCGTCAAAAGTTTGCTAGTGTGGCCACAAAAATTAGGCTAGTGACCTCTTTTTTATGGCTTTATTTGATTTTAAATAACTCAATAAATTCATTGAGACGATAGACAGATTAATGTCAAATAAAATAAAGAATGCTAACAACACAACTGCATCATCCATACTAACAAAAAAAATTCTTCTTGCGAATTTTAAATTGGAATAAAAATGTTTTTTTTGGCCCGTGTATGTTTTTTTAGCATGGTTGCTTCATGCATCTTTAACCATCTTTCTACAGGAAGATAAAATGAGAAAAAACTTATTGACTAGTGCTCGCGCGCACACACACATACACAGACACACACCACACACACACACACACACACACAGAGAGAGAGAGATACAGATACACTTATACACACATGCAAACACGAAACTTTTAAAAACACAAACACATACACACACAAACATAAGCGTACAAAGATACTCATAGAAAGACATTTATACAAACACATGCATATGCATCCACATACAAAATTTTTGTAAGGGAAGTAGATCATCATAGTGACAAAATGAACAACATCATTGACAAAAAACACCAGCCACATGAACAACATTGTTAACAAAGGACAGCAACAACAAGATGAGCAATATGAACAACATTAATAGCAAACAACATTATCAACAAACAACAACAGCAACAATATCAGCAGCAGCAACAGCAGCAGCAACAACAAACAGTAACAACAAACTAACCTCGAGTTTTCTGCCCTCTACTATTAGCCCGTTCATATATAGCATGGCATTCTTGGCCTGCGAACCTCTGGCGAACGTTGCAAAGCCAAATCCCTGAAATGAGTGAAGGAATAATAAATGAACGATGGAGCGTGTGAATGAATAATAAATGAATGATTGAATGAATGAACGTATGACTAAACAAACAAACGAATGAACAAATGAGTGTCAACAGTTTTGCAATGCACGAATCAACAACGGGTATCATTAAGAAGATATCTTGGCGGTGTGATCAAATTACAATAACCAGATGGTTACTACATAATACTATTTCCAATGCTACTACCTAAATTACTACTACATTATCAATTGTTACTACAATCAGTGGCGTATCTAAAATTTTTCGCTGGGAGGATGGTTTAAAAGTTGTAAAGTTGATAACCATTTTTGGCTAATTCTCGTAATTCGCGTTTCTCCCCGTGATGATGATTTTCGAAATTCCTCGTTGATGACCTACCATTTTGACTGATTTTCGCTTTTACTTTGTTACTGTAATATACATGGGATATTTGAAATTTTTTTTTTATGTTCGGTGGGGGCTGGCCTGCCCGCATGTCTCCCTAGATTTGCCACTGATCCCACCATTGTTATTTTGTCACTGCTATTGCTACATCTACCAGGAAATTGCTAAATTATTGATAGTATAAAACCTGCATTTAAGGCGTACATTTTTTCTAACACAGTTTCGGGAAAGGGAAAAAATTGTCCAAGACATGACTATTCAGAGAAGCATAAATTTTATTATTGTTGGATGAATTATTCAACTGCCAGTTAAACGTGCGAATTCCTAATTGGTGGAGTGACACTTGAATGTTATAAGAGCAATACGTTTTTATACATGTTTTTGTTATTAACCAGGATATATCAAAAAACAGATTAAGATTGGTGAATTTTAATTAATTGATTGGTTCATTAATTAATTCTCAATTAATTAAAAAAATGGCAAAATATTTCAAATACCAATTAATTTTTTGGCTACCATTTTTCAAAATTTTTAATCCATTTGATCCTTTCTTCTTGACCTTTTTCAAAACTTGAAATAAATTTTTGTGACAGTGACGTCATCTTTGATATTTTGTAACCAAACAAATATAAAAATCAAACACAGCTGATCTCATTTATTTCTCCTCCTCTCTCTCTCTCTCTTTCTCTTTCTCTTTTTTTTTCTCTCTCTCTCTCTATATATATATAAACTAACAGACAGACAGACAGACAAACAAACAAACAAAGAGACAGACACCTCACAAATATTAGAGTTGATGAATGAACATTGAGAGTAGTGCTACAATAAAATTAATGAAGAATAATGTCCATAGTCTCTGGATAAGTTGCATAACTTGCGTTCACACGCTAATATAGCGCAGATGGTACGATAGACAAGGGATGGGCAAACAACGGCCCGTGAAGCCATTTTATGCGGTCCGCGAGGCGTTTTCAACATTTTTGAAAAAAAGAAATCATAAATGAAATTCCAAAAAAAAGTTGTCAGTCATAAATGATCATGATGAACCGGTTAAAAAATTCCCCCTCGCCTGTTAACAGTCGATAAATATACATATGCGGCTCCCGAAAGGTCAAATAGTTTTCAATGCGGCCCTCACAGCAAAAAGTTTGCCCACCCCTGTGGAAACCTTCTAATTGATTGATCGATTTTTCAGATGTTTGTATACTTTGAAAACTCAGAGTATAATTAAAAAATATATTACTTATAGGTGGATTTTAATTAAAATAATGCGCCAATCGAACAGGTGTTACCTGAGTGATGTTAGGTTGCATATTCTTATGTTACATGGCGTTATGTTATATGGCGTTATGATACCATTGCTGTTACACGATGTCATATTTCATACGTCACGTTACCGATACACTTCGTTGCACTACCCTTGCTACAGATGTTGTTGGAAGAGCGTCTACGAATGAAAACATCAACAGGATGTCGACGACAACGACGAAGATGTTGTAGTAGTAGTAGTGGCCTCATAAAAATTACGAAGAGATTTTAATGCAAATTGTGAGCGGCCATGTTTGACTGAAGAGATTGTGCTGGGATTCTGTTGTTCAAAAAAAACATTAACTGCATGATAAGTAAT
Source organism: Helobdella robusta (assembly GCF_000326865.2). Lineage (NCBI taxonomy): Eukaryota > Metazoa > Annelida > Clitellata > Rhynchobdellida > Glossiphoniidae > Helobdella > Helobdella robusta. Next base: position 3,479,785 of record NW_008703839.1, read on the forward strand.
GACGACGATGATGATGAAGATGGTGGTGATGATGATGATGGTGGTGGTGATGATGATGATGGTGGTGGAGAAAATGATGATGATAAAAAAGAATGTGATGATGAGGGTGAGAATAAAAACGATGCAGTATCATCAATAGCGATGTTGTTACAATACTGAATGATGTGACGACGACGATGTTGATGATGATGATGATGACGATATTAATGATGATGATGATATTAATGATGATGATGACGATAACAACAGAGGAATGAAGGAATAATGATATAACAGGAATCATAACTCTTTAGAGATTGTTATATTTGTATAATTCAATAAAGAAGAGCTAGATATTTGTATTCACGAACTGACCAGCGCTAGATCAATCAATCATTAACAATACAGGGTATAACCTAATATGTCTAAACAATAGGGAATTATACCCAACACGCCTTACCAAATAATATTCAATAGAATCTAATATAAATTATTTAGATCAATGTAGCCTAATACACCATTACATTAATAAGTAATTCTTTAATACAGAAAAGTAATAATGAAGCATGACCTCAAATACTAAAATAATGTTGAGTATTTTTATATTTTTGGTTATAATATTGAATATCGTTATGACGTATTGTATCAGGATAATTATGGATATGACGTAATACACCACATTTAATGTGACCAGTGAGGCAAACAGAAATTTGACAGAAATTTGTTGCAAGGCTGGGAGGTGTGGGAGTTTTCTTTAAAAGTTGTCTGCCTCAGTTTGGCTTGGCTCGTGTCAAATTTTTGCCAGCAAATCTCACGTTAATTAAACCAACATTACAACGAAAATTTACGAAAATTTTTAAATTTGATTAGAAAGGGTTAGGGTTTTGTGTGATTACAATAAATATACAGAAACTATTTGATAAAAATTTCAAAACTTTGGCTACTGCAGCGTTTACGCATATGGCGAAATATGACATGACAATGTTAAAGAAGTGTATTTGTACGCATTACAGCACCGCTTTTTATTTTTTTTTTCATTTCAATACATTGAAACGCTTTTATTTGTCATTTATATCTAAAATTTGAGGCTACTTATACCTGCCACGGTGCAACATGATTGAAAGTAATTAGTGGCCAGCGTGGTCATAGGGGGATGATAAATAGCCACCATTAACTGATTGGATTTATTAATTGAAGGAAGGACCTATCTGTAATACTTTTGCGTGTGGGTGTGGGATGAGTTGCAAGTGATGTTGGGCGAAGTTGGGTGATGCGATGCGATGTGTTGTCGTGTGATAAATGGGGTAGGATGGTGATGCCCCGATGCTGTAAAAAGCACAACTAACAAAAATTTTTTGATTGTAACACGTTTTACTTGATGGTTTTACTCTACATATTTTTGAATGCTGCATTAGTTTCATTATTTTAATTAAAACTTTTTTTCTACGAAAGATTGCAACTGCAATAACTGATCTGTGACTGAAATTAAATTGAATTTTTTAAAATAAAAATGAAGTCAAATTGAATAAAATTAAAACGAATCAAAACATTAGCACAAAATAAACACTAACAATAACGAATAATGTAATGCATAACCAACATGTGTAATGCGTTTGTTTAGTCACGCCCCGCGTATTAAAATGTGCTGTGTGTTTGTTGAAAAAAACTAAATAGAGAATTTTAAGTACTTAATGAACAAATAAAATAACAACAATAGCAACGAACACATCAACAACAACATAAACAACACAAAGAACAAAAAAAAACAAAAAGTACACAAAAACTGTCATAAACATAAACAACTATAAATAGAAAAAAAACTTATGTCAAAACATTACTTAGGTGCATAATCGGAACGGACAAACCATGACGACGTAATATGTTTATTTGTGTGTGTATGTGTGTGTGTGTGTGCTTCTCTCTCTCCTCTCTCTCTCTCTCTCTCTCTCTCTCTCTCTCTCTCTCTCTCTCTCTCTCTCTCTCTCTCTCTCTCTCTCTCTCTCTCTCTCTCTCTCTCTCTCTGTATGATCGTGCGTGCGCGCGTGTGTGTAAATAATGAAAAGATTATATAACAAATGACATATCATAAAACGCTTTTATTGCGGTTGAAATTCGGTGCAAAAAATATCGCAAAAGGCAAAAAATAACAATAAAAATAAATAATATTAATAACAACAATGCCAATAAAGATAAATACAAAAAAATAAATTTACAATAACAGGAATAGTAATAACAATAATAATGCAATGTCAGCGGATGCAAATGAAAGCTAAAAGTTTTTATCAATTTTCTCGCTGTCATGGCAAATGGATGACGAGATAAATGTGATGTCTTATTGTTGCTCTGATATTTATGTTATTCCAGTTCTTATTTTCTGACGTTGTGCTTCTTTGTTTGTTAGTTCGTTTGTTAATATTAATAAATGCTGTCAGTAAGCGAGTATTTAAGATTAGGGTCAGTAAGTTCGTGATACATCGCAAAATATGGTTGGCTTAGTAAGCAACGCTACGCTGCGAATCATCGTTTAATGTTAAGAAAATATATATCGTCTTCGTTTATAATTTACAAACCTTAAATCCAGCCCCCCTCCCTATAAAAAAGAGCAATGCCGCTTCAAGTGTGCCCGCTTTTTCAGCAGTTCGCTTCGACCAGACTACACTGAATCTTTGCCATAAACAGACACACCTACCTCACCTCATCAAACAACTATCACTCTTTCTTAAATGTTTTTAAAATCGTCTGGTAGCAAAGAAGTATAAATTTTTTAGCAAAACAATATCCTAGCCTATTTTTATTATTTTTAAATTTTAGGCCAGAAATTTCTCAATCATTTACTCTTTTTTCTATTGCTGAATCCGCTGTAAAAGTTTCCTAAAAACATTTCGCAAAGGTTCACCCTTATCAATCACACCTACATTAACTAATTTGAAGATAAGTCATTACATAAAATTGACTAGATATAATGTATATGCACGTAGACACAATACATATTCGCACACATATTTGATTTATACTTTATACATACAAATCGCAATATGTAACAATGTAAATTAATAACATTTTTCCGCCTTCTGTTAAAATTATCGGCTTCATCTGACAGCGTTTATTTCTCCTTGATAGCGATATAAAGGCAGTTAAATAAATTTTATGCAGTCATTACTAATATAAATAAATGTAAATAAATATATATGTACATATACACACAATCAACAACCATGTGCTCCTGATCTACCTGAGACGGAGTTTCATGTAAGCACACTCCACAAATTCAATCAAAAAAGTGTTCATCCCGTGAAAATGTTCAACGGAAGATTGGCGGGATTGTTGCCAACGTGGACGAGTGTTGAATTTAAATGCAAATTGACGCAGACATCATTCTGTCGTGATTGCTTCATTCACTCACTCAACACTCAACATTGAACAAATATGTTTAGCATCATTTTATCATCATCATCTGGTAAACCTTTGCAATTATTTTTTGATATACAAGACAGTTCTCGATGTCGTTTTTTGAAAGCGTTATCGATTTTTTACTCAGAATATTAGTTTTTTATTCTAACTTTTGACCTATTTTTGTATAAAAATATTGTCAAAAAGAGAATTTACTTTACCATATACCTTAACTGATGACCAAATTTATCAAAATGTGTAAACTTTTCTGACGTTAAATTTTTCACTCTGTTAAGGATCACTAAACTCGTTGCGTCTGTTTCTTCATACTATTTAAAGCTGCTTCCGGATCACGTAATAGCAATCTTCATTTACTTTGCATGCTCCACCTTCAAGTTGAGATTAAAGTAAAGTTTAAAAAATGATGGTGTTTTTCATTTTAATTGAGAGATTGTTATTTTTAAACTTTTTTAAAATGAATATTTACCCAATTAAAACATATACTGCAAGTAAAATATTTATGCTCTATTTCTATTGGTTTGTTTGTCGTTTAGATTAATTATTTAATTAGCTTAATTAATTTATAATTTTGTCTGGGACTACAAATTATATCGATATGTTGACAAAATTAGAGTTATCCTACTTAGGAGGTTGGTTGAATTGCGACTTGTTCATATTTTGTTTGCCGCAGGCAGTTCTAAATAAGTTACACGTTGTTCTGAATAATTCAGTCTCTACGATGAAAATGTGTTTTGAAAATTTAATGAAAATTAATGGTAGTTCAGAATGGTACTGCGGTGTCTGCTTGACTACATTCTAAAAAGTGTTGAAAGATTTTTTTTTCGAAATTAATTACATCATATTACAAAAGAAAACAATTAGGGGGGAAAATAATTATCACCATTATCGTCCTCATCATCAACGTTCCCGTCTTCATCTTCATCATCGTGGTCATCATCATCATGGACATTATCATCATCATTATCGTCCTCATCATCGTCATCATTACTGCCAGAAATAGATTTGGTGCGATTCCAGAAAAAAGTAGAAAAGAAAAGAAAGAATAAATAGATAAGGCTAACATTTTTATTGAAACTTTCAAAAGTTTTCAAAAAGCAAAAATAATGAGCTGTCAACTGTGTGGAAAAGAGTGCGATTGAAAGAAACGGATGCGAGCAGGGGCAAGGAAATAATAAAAGATGTTGTCAAGGCGGCAGCCGCGTGAAACATTTATAATTAATAGACACGTAAACACCTTTTAAAAGAAAAAATGTAATGTCTGTTTGCTTGGCGTCATCATTTTTTTTACTTTGGAAGTGTTTATTTCAGTTCAATTGCTACAGACCTGAACATTTTTTTATATTAATGTTACTCGTTTGTTTATTTGTTCGTCGAGTTAGCTTAAATAATCAACATGCAATTTCATACGCCGTTATGCAGTGACCTACTTCAAATGCAAAAGGAACCGCCGAATGATATGCGATCATTTATGGCATGGGCTACTGGCAGGAAGTTTTGGTTGCTAGAATTGTAATGAGTTCCATTGTATCATTCTTGCTGAACAAGCATTCGCCTGCAAATTTATTAAATTGCCATATTCTACATTTAGTTATAAATATTCGTCATTTATTTTCAATACTATTTTTTTTATTTATTTTTAATTAATTTCTATTTATTTTATATCTTATTCACTTATTTTTGTCTTTTCGAGTCATTTTACGTTTTGTTGTAGGATTTGAAAAGTTTTTCAAGTGTGCTCATTTATAATTTACTGAATATTATCATTACAACGTTCAAATAACTCAAATTTCATGGTTTATTGTTGATAATTTATAAATACATTGTAATATTTTAGACTGAACCTTGAACTAATCATGTTACTCTGTGGTAATTGTCGTGATTTCTGAAGCGAGCGACATTTTGTTGAGTGAACAGCAGCCACCAGGCTGTTTTTTATTTGCAGTAGTAGTGGCGGCGAAGACGGCGCTGAATTTTATGCGTGATGTTAGTGACCCGCCCTGAAAACAAAACAAATGGGCAGCATGGTGAAAATTGAAAATAACCACAACAACATTCAGCCATCAAATCAAGGACGAGAACAAGAAAAAAATTCAGTCAACAAAAAAAAACAATCGGACAAACGGACAGACAAACAAACGGACAAAAGACATGTAGACAGATAGAAAGACAAACAAATAAAAGAAAGGAGGTAACCTTTGAACCTCTCTCGTTGCAGATGACCTCGATGTTGATTATCTGACCGAAGGACTGGTTGGTGGAAGTACTTCATCGTTAACAAATAAATCTTTGAGAAATCATAACCATCATCATCATCATCATCGCTGCTTGTTATCACGATCATTATCTCCACATTCATCATCATCATCATCATCATCACCAAGTCGACTAACCTCAAGCATTTTTCTAATGTGTGCTTCTCTGAAACGAAAGGGCAAATTAGAAAGATGAATTTTCATTGGTCCGTCGATGGCGATGACGTCACGTGAGGGTTGGAGTTTTGATGATGGTGGTGATGATGAAGAGGAAGAGGACGATGTAGTGAGTATTGCAAATGTCATTGGCGCAAAGTTCAAGGGGTTGTTTGATGGGAATGAAGATGATGGTGATATGAAAACAGGGTGATGAGTTGGTGGTGGTGGTGGTGGGTGTGAATGACGAGTGGATGTTGATGGGAAAAAAGATAATGATGACGATGACAACGACGATGATGAGGATAATGACGACGGTGAAGAAGACGATGATGTAAATTTTGTTAGAGATGAATAAACTGGCTGCTGGCAGCCTGAAGACCTGCCAATGACAAGTGATGATGAAGATGAGAAGGAGGAGGAAGATGATGATGGTGATGATGATGGGGAAGATGATTACGATGATTATGATGATGACGATGATGATGAGGTTGATGATGATTATGATGAAAAATGATTCTGGCGGTTTGGTTGATGACAGTGAATGTGATGACAAAACTTCCGCCAAAGACTCAACGACCTGCTGATGATGTATGATGATGAAAGCAATGTACGATCTTCCTCTACATCATTCAACGAAGAAGACGTTATCACGGATGAGTGAGTGAGTGATGATAGGCATGACGACGACGACGATGTTGTTGTTGATGGTAGTGATGATGCAAGTAGGGGAAAAATTGTTGATGAGTAGAGCACGTTGGGTGACGTATATTGGAAAGATGATGATGACGACGATGGAGATGATGATGACCGTGATGATGGAAATGATGATGAAGAAAAGTATGATAATGGGGTTATCGCTGCCTGCAGCTGTTGGACATCAGTTTGCTGCGGAAATTAAAAGATTATCATGTCAGTTATAATTGGGAAATGTTTAAAATATTATTTGCCATCATCTTGGGTTCTCGATTAACATTGCTATGTATCACAAAAAATGTATCAATCCATGAAAAAATTATTATTGTTTGTATTTATTAACCATTTGAATCATGTTTCTCTATTCTTAGTGAGATATCTTCTTAGGATAGGTTTAACAATGTACTTTCAAGTAGCTATTGATATGCCAATCTTAATTTTTCAACCATCATAAGTAATAATTTCTCTCTCTCTTTCTCTTTCTCTTTCTCTCTCTCTCTCTCTTTCTCTCCCTCTTTCTCTCTTTCTATATATATATATAATGTATTCTACGTCATAATCGTTTGAATGACGTCAGCATGATGTCAGAGTATTGTGCTTGAGCGTATCACATTACTCCGCCACATCAAACACTAGGCAATGGTAAAAATAATCCGACTGATTTTTGCTCAATTGTATGCATCAAACAATAATAAGTGGATTCGTCTGTGTGTGTATCGGTGTGTGTGTGTAATGTAATTTAAGAATGTCGGAATGTAAGAATACGGATACGGAATATGGATAAGCGCGCGCGCGTTTATGTATGTATGTATGTATGTATGTGTGTATGTATGTGTGTGTGTTTGCGTGTGTGTGTGTGTGCGTGCTGCTGCCAAACTGTTCATTCCTTGCTTGCGAATTAAGCATCAGTGTTAAGTATTCTGTTGCAAATAATTATTAGCACCACAAAATTAGCCACATCCACACTGCACGACTAACATGCATGCACATTGAATACGTGAAGATATCATTTATTTACAATTTTATTATCACAACATGTGACCATATCACGCTTTCCACCACTATTTACTCAGTCATCATCATCAGACCTACTGTAATAATGGGTCTGATTATGATGATGGCTGTTATTATCATTATCATCAAAGTCTTCATCATTTGTCGTAATTGTTGCGTGCATTGTTGAAAATATAATAATTCATGGTTTTGAGCCATCATCATCCTTATCATCGTCATCATTTCTAATTATCGTCTTCATCATCATTGTTTTCAAACCGTCATCATTGTCATGATCGTTTTTAGTCACTGTTGGAATAATCATTGTATTTTCTCCTTTTCCAGCCATCCATTCTATCGCATCACAACACAGCACAGCAGTCAACCAGTTCAAAACTTTCTCACTGGTGTCAAACAATTCAATTGATTCCTTTGCATCTGCGTGCAGTGCTGTACTTCGTGATGTACTGTATTTCACTCGACTGTGCTGCGTGTTGTGCTGATGTTTTTAAGTAACATTTTTAATGACTGAAATGTTAGATCAACAAACAATCAAATACAAATGAACCAACACTTGGCACACGTTCAACGATGAACCATTTCCTAAAATGACCTACTTATCTATCTATCTTCACCGACGTTATCGATTATTCATGATTTATCAGGTCGCCCCATTTGATCAGCGCGACAAAATTAACGATTGCAAGTGGCCAGCGCAGCACAGATCGCCGCCACTACCACCACTACCACCTCTTCGTCTAAGAGGCCTCCATTCAGAAAGTTGTTAGGAGCTCGTCTTGCGAGACCAATCGTTCATTCAGCTGGCATACAATTATTCGAACGATTACCTAACAAAGAGATTTATTCAAACAACCCTTCTGTCCTATAATCTCTGTCCTTGGTTTTGTACAAATTATTTTTGGTTTTATCAAAATGTGTTGTTAGTGTTTCATGTTTTATGTTTGTATTTCACCTGGTTTATATTTTGTTGTGCTTGATTTGTTGTTGTTTTGTTTTTGTGTTGTTGTTGAAAATGTTTTATGTCTTGTTAAGATGTTGTTGTCATTTTGCCTACTGCTGCTGTGTCTGGTCATTGTGTCGCTCGCATGTTCTTGTTTGGGCACTGCTACTGATGCAACGTTGTTTTACTTGACTGTTGTTTCAAATGGTGTCATATGTTATATTTTCGACAGTTGTCGTTATATCAGTCGTATTGCAACGTGTTTTGTGAACGTTTCGTTGCTAATGCTTTGAACTGTATGTTTTTCAACAAGGCATGATAGAGTATAAATTTGAAAAAAATGGAAAAAAATAAAAATTGTTGAACCAATATTAAAAAACGAAAAATGCACTATTGTAATGTCTGACGTTTAAACAACAAAATACTATTTAAACAATAACTAAACCTTAAAAAAATTTTCAAATTGTTCTCACAACATTCAGTGTTGCAGAGTTCTACTTTGTTTTCGCTGTGTTGCGCCTGTTATATTGTAGATATGCTATATTTATAAATAGGCTTGTGTGTGTTTCTCCTGTTGGTAATTGTGAAATATTGCACGGGACGGTTTCATATTGAATGAGTCAGTCTGACCCGAGAAAGAGAGGCTGTTTATTCGAATAAAATTCTGTTATTCATCCGATGTGATGGATTGATGCGTCTTGTGGTGGCCGATGGATTGCTGTGTCTTGTGGTGGCCGATGGATTGCTGTGTCTTGTGGTGGCCACTGCGGTACGCACTGCCCAGTTACTCCACATCCAAGATATTTCTTTCGCATTTTCGCATCTTTGCATTACTTTTTCTGTTGGCGTCGAGGAGATTGTTGTAAAGTTGGTGATGTTAGAATGATTTTTTTATCTTAGTTTTTCCTACTACAGTTGCTGCTATTTTTAACGTAATTTTAGATGCAGCTTCAAAGTTTGACAATATTGCCATGCCATCTATAATGACATCGCAATTCAAGTTGACATTTGGATTATTAATGATGTTTCTACTTTTAAACTGAAATTGCAAATGCAGCTCGCTAAAATTTTAAATTGTTGTTAATAACGTTTTGTTGATGATTTTTTGATTTCAATTAAATAGCTTTTATGTAGTTACATTTTTAGCATGATAAATTTTTAAACTAAGTCAATCAATAGAATGAACGCCTACGTTGTTTAAAAAGCTTTCGTTCATTTGACCTTTGTGGGAATAAAATATCAAATATCTCAATAGGGTTGATAACGTCACATGTTGTTAAGCTGGGTGGATCTGGAGATTGGAAGCCATTAATGCAATTATTCTAATTGATTCAGTTATGTTGCAGTGTTGTGCGTTGGTTGGCTGGTTGGTTGGTGGTTTGCTAAATGGTTGGTTAGTTGGTTGGTTGGTTGGTTGGTTGGCTGGTTAGTTGGTTGGCTGATTGGTTGGTGGTTTGCTAAATGGTTGGTTGGTTGGTTGGTTGGTTGGTTGGCTGGTTGGTTGGTTGGTTGGTTGGATAGTTGGGAGGGATTATATTTACAACAACTTTGAGGCAATTATGTTTATTGTTTTTCTGGAGCTCTGTCTTCTAATAAATATCAGATATGATTTGGTCTTTAATTAAAACTGCAAGTTGTTCCTCGGGGGTTTGAATATTTGAAATTTCCTTGAACTACTTTGCATATCAATGTGGATAGTTGGCTGGATGTCTGGCTGGATGTCTGGCTGGATGTTTGGCTAGATATCTGGCTGGATGCATATCAGTAATGTAAATGTAGGCAGATTGTTGCTGGTGAATGCATGCGACAACACATGGGTTGTTGCGATAGACCGGTTGTTAAAAATAAACTCAGGAATTGTTCTCTTGATATTAACATCAGTCAAACTTTAAATAGCTTGAAGTTAATAAGGAAACTAAGGAGGATCCACACAGCAATACAGACGACATAACAATTTTTATGACATGGCAATCCGAATGATGACTTATGCATGGACGATTATGGAAACGATGATTGCAATAATGGAAAATAATGATCGTGAGTGAGTGTTAAGTTGAAGGTAACAAAAACGAAATGGTTACGAGATGACCAACTATTTATCATTAGTGTGTTTTTCAATTTAGAATGTAATGATTACCTTGATGAATGACAATGTTAATGATGATGAATTTGAATGATGGCGAGCTGATTGTGAGAGCTAAGCTGCGGTTTTATAACATTATTTAAAATAATATTTCTTAAACATATCATCAATGATGATAATATAATAAGACTTATTATCACTATTTTGTGTTGAGGACTAACTCATTGACTTTCGGGCTCACCATTTGAAAATGGCGTCACTGACTAAAATGTAACAAATTAAATATCGTATAGGACGAACATTTCAATGAAACATGTTGCAATAATTTTGTGATTGATTTGGCGATAATGCTGATGATATGATGAGGATTATGATGATGATAAGATAATTATGATGTGATTCTAGATTTGTTTCAAAGTAATTGACTTGTTTGTGTACGTTTAAAATAAGCAGGAGACTAAATAAATGAACATAAACATTTAGAACCCCACACACACACACACACTCTCTCTCTCTCTCACACACTCTCACACGCGCACAAACACACGCACATACACACACACCACACATGCACACTTCTATCTATACCAGCGCAAATTTGTTACAACTTAGAAGCCTCAGTCGACACATTCATAGTAAACATGCCATGATTTATGCTTTGCTCCGGCCCATGTTCAGCGCCATCTAACATAACTATGTACATTATATACGTAATGCTAATTTATCTAATCAACGTTCCTCAATTTACAAACTCAATAACACGTGATATCGTTGAATGCAGGTTTCCGAGGTTATCATGATTTATTTTTTACCATAAATAAAAGACAGATTTATCAATACCATTATGTACTTTTAAAAAATAAGTTTACAGTTAGCTCGGGCGGCATGAGTGCAGTCAAGTGATGTTATTACGTTCTACCCTGATTCGAATGCTGTCTGGGCCAAGTTCAAAGACAGTCTTGCGTGTCGTGCTTATGGTAACATGCTTGCGCGTAAATGAGTGAAATAAAAGAAAACATTTGAACTGTTTGTACAATGAAACAAAATAAAATTGTTTTTTCATAATTTCATTTGGCAAGTCGCTCTGTTGGGATGAAGGTTAGTAAATACAACAAATGCTAATATCAAGATCATATATCAAAAACTGCAATTTGAAAAATGGCAAATTCTAGTCATGAAAATAAGTTCTTGCGTAAACCCCAAAGTTTTGTTTTATATATTTAAAAAATTTGACATACAGATTTGTTATGTCCATATGAATAAAATTAAATTGATTTCATAAAGTGTTAAAAAGAAACATAAAGAAAAAAGCAGGGTCCATCCCGTTGGTATTCACAAGCACGTCGGCAAAACCTTCAGCAGGCAAAATTCGCACACGAAAAACCACGTACACGGTTAAAAGAGACGGCGGCAAATTTTTTCCATTCATCTCACAACGTGTAAAAAATTAAGTTTTCCTTTACAACTGTTTAGTCTCGGAGTGTTTGTTTGTCTGTCCATCAAACGTCCATCCAATTTGTTTCTCTTTCTTCTCAATCAGGCAGTGATGACCAATAATCAAATAGTTTTTCTAATCGCAATCATAATAATTTACATATTTTTTTATTCAGTGTCTTTCAGAGGTTTCAACATTTTAACAACAAACACACTGTGAATGTAAATACAAGAGAATCAACGCATCACACACTTTTGCATGTGATAGATTGGGGATCTATTTACATTTGAACCCGGTCACAGCAACAGTAATGCCCTGCACCTTAACCATTACACCATAGGGTCGTCGGTGTAACAATAAACTGCCTCCAAGTCACTAGTCACAACCGTAAGTGAAACCTTTCAAAATGACAGTCCTGCGGGCTGTACCAACGCGCGTGATGTTTGATCATTATGTTGGAATTTAAGAATGGCTCATAAAGTGGCAATAATGTGACAGAGCATAAAGTTGAAGTGCGCAGACTGGCATGTGCTGATAAGATGTTTGGCGCATTCTCTGATCTCTTCTTTATTGTGTCAAACATCGTTCATAACTCACCTCATTTCAGTTCTTTCACGCCATGAAATAGCCCACACGCCAGAGTCGTTCGTTCGCCTGCCATCAGAGGACGCAATGTCAAATATTATGAAGAATGGTCCATTTTATTTATCGTTTGATTTATGCCGACCGGCATTGTTAGTTCATAATTACACGTTGATATTGGATATTGTATAATTTTTATTGCATTCTACATCACGGTAATGTTGTTTCAATAAAATTATCATCTGTTATATGTACTGCAAACTGATATTCTCTAATTTTTATAAATCAATTAAATTCAAATAAAAATTATAAATTAAAATTTCAAAAGCTTTCAGAAGGTTTTATTTTTCAAGAGCAAATAATTTCCGCAGAATAAGAGCGCAGGGAGCATGAATGAAGAAAGCAAGCAGGACCGTGATTGCATGTACGCAAGAATGAACATCGTCTCAGTCAGAGAAAGACGCTAAATTTAAATTCAATCTGCTTAAATTAAGACTGGTTTTAAAGGGCGATTTGTATCGACTGGTCCTGTCCAGTTAATCAATCGGCCTATGTGCTGGTCGAACGTAAACAACTCTCCACTCTACGTTTTATTTCTACAAGAATGAATTTATAAACAACTTGTCCACTTTTATGTTTGTAGATGCAATTTTTACATTTGCATGTATTCGCCTTTTGTTTGTACGTGTATGTATGTACATGTTTTGAGACAAGTTTGTATATATTAAAAAATATGCAATTAAAATTTCAATTAGTTAAAACTTTTTACCATCCAACGTTATTCTATGCCTAATTGGGGATTGATTCATAACCAACATTAACTCCATTTAAATATAATATAAAATAGAAATAAAATGTGACCATTTGATTCACTTTTAAATTATACTAAAAATCGTTCAATATATCTACCATCGAATTCGATATTAAAAGAAATTGCTGAATCGCGTAATGAAATAAAATTTAACTTTTTTAAAAAAATGTGAAATTGTTTCTTTTTATGTGTTTGTTTATGTATTGTTTATGAATTTTTTGTTTCTGTCTTACTCCAACCAATGTTGACTCGCTAACAGCAGATGAAAAATGAAAGGAATCAAAATGACAACAGCCTTGATAAGCAAACAGGCACGAATCAATACACACAGATTTGCATTTTAAATTAATATAGTTGAATTCTGTAAATAAAAATTAAATAAATTTTAAGCATTCTTTAAAAATATGAATAGAAGCAACCGTAATCAAATAGTATTGATTTTTTTGATAAGGGTTTTTCAGAACAAAATCTTCAAAACTCTTACAGGCTGTGTAGTACTTAAAATTTTTTATTTTCTGAATTTTAAATATTTTATTTTTAAACTCGACAGTTTTTTTTTATAAACTGTTTTTACAGTTTAATTATTTCAATAAGCGTATAATTGAGAAAAATTATCACTAGCAGCAATACATGAAGAAATATTTTTTAAAATAAAGGTTCAAGGCGCATTCCTTTCTTTGCAAGAATATTATCGTCTTCTAAGAACTCAAACAAATTTTATGAAACATTTTAAAGTTTAAAGTTATCTTTGTCGAAGTTTTGAAATTTCAATTTGCCGTTGCGGGTAATTTGAAAAGAAATCTTCAATCAAACAAAAATTTGCTTGCTGTGTCACAAATCGAAGATTATAAACTCGAAAAATTTAATTAAGCTTGGATATTTTGCCACAAATAAAAGATCCTACTTTTTTCTTCAAAAAAAACTTAAAAAATGTTGGCGCCGTCTACTTTCTCAATGAAACTTCAATAAATTAATATTAAAATTCTTTTCGCAGCATCTCCAGCCCGCATCGGCCAAGTGTCGTTGTCCAGTGTCAAATCTCCTTCTACAAACCTCCGTAAACATTTATTTCTTATGCATCGCGTCGTCTTCCACTCATCAATCAAACTGATATTTCATCATTCTTTCACTGCTGTCGTCAATCAATCAATCCATCCATCGATCAATCATTGTTCAGTCCAGTGGATTTAATTTCGTCTCCATTCAACCTCTCCAACCCATATCATTCCATCTTTGAACTTTACATGAATTATTTATTATCTGATTTTGTAACATGCCAAGTTAATTTTATTATGTAGCTAACACTGTTCTGTATATTAATCATTTGATGAACTTTTGTATGTTTTTTAAACTTTTAATCATGTATTTTTGGTTTGTGTACATGAACTGAGCACACAGAGCAATCAAACATAGCCAAAATGCATCTTGCAGTTGTTCAGTGGTCAGTGGCCAGTGGTCAGTTCAGTAGGTCTTAAATAGCCACACGTGAGACATGGTTTAGCTTAATAAATCTCAATGCCAGGAACTTTTAACTTGTTCCGGACAATTAATGTGCCATTGTGTTTGCATTCTTTGTGACTCTGTGTATTTTTTTATATGCTGTTTGTTGTGCCTCCACAAAGAAACGCAACAACAACATGTTGCAAATGTTGTTGCTGTTTTGTTTTTTACCTGTTTAACTGGTAATTGATCGATTTGTGTGTGTGTGTGTTATTGTAAGTAATGTAACTGTGTGTGTGTGTCTTTGTGTATGACGTGTGCGGTGTGTGTGATGCATCGTAATATGTGTGTGTGTTGTTTGTGTATTTGTGTGTGTTGTTTGTGTGTTGTGTGTGTTGTGTTTGTGATGCGTTGTAATGATTTGTGTTTTTTCGAGCTGCAATCTCCAGCAAATGATACTTGTGAAATTGATGGATGTAAATTGTGTTGTATCGTCGAATTGTCCTTCTGCTGTTGTTGTTTTGCTGGTGTGGCTGTTGTTTTGATGTGGTTAATATGCATTAAAGAAGGTTGTGCTAGATGGTCAGGCAGAATGATTGCACTCTAGAGAACCTGCTGAGAAATCTAAGCTGATGAATTCTGATGGCTTTCATTCTTTCTTCCTCTTTCTTTTTCCTTTTGCATTGTTGATGTTGGTTGTTGTTGTTTATGGGCTGTAGTTTATATAACATTGTTGTTGTTGCTGCTGATGTTTGTATGACACTGTTCATGTAATGTTGTTGTTGTATTGTTTGTTTACGGGGTGTTGTTTATGTGTTTCAGTGGTTTTCGATGTCGTTGTTTTTTAGAGGGTGTGTTTACGTGCTGCTGTTTGTATGATTTCTTTGCTACCCTTTGCTGTTTACGTTCATGTTGAATGTTCATGTTGAATGTTCATGTTGAATGTTCTCTGTTGAATGTTTATGTTGAATGTTCATATTGAATGTTCTTGTTGAATGTTCATGTTGAATGTCTATATTGAATCTCTATGTTGAGTGTCTATGTTGCATGTTTGTGTGCAGTCTTTATTTATGTGCAGTCTTTATTTATGTGCGTTTCTTGGTTTTGGTTATGTTTCAGTAGAAAAATTAGGATGCAGCTCTTAATTGTTCAAGTTCTTCAGATGCCCTCACATATTTGAAAACTTTTGTTCTATCTTTTTGAAACTGATGTGATCATTTTTTTTTCTGGTGTCTTTTTTAACTTAAGCTTTGGTAAATATGTGCCGTTATTTATTAGCTTAACATTACGTTACGTTGTTTATAAATTGTAAATTTTATTTGTTGATGTTGTTGTTGTTGATGCGTTGTAAATCATGTTGTTGTTGTTGATGTTCTTGTTGATGTTGTTGATGTGTTGTAAATCGTGTTGTTGTTGGTGGTGTGTCGTTGGTTGAACGTGCCGCTTCCTGCTGTTTGTTCACCGGTTGAGTTTAGCAATTTATCTTCATCCATTTTCCTGGCACATTGGAAAGAAGTTATTGATGGCACTCACCACAATAAACAACATTCACAGCAGGTCTTAAAACGGAGAGTCAAATGCTTTTAAACAATGAAATGACTCGTTCAAACATGTTTTGTTATTTTTTCAAACTGTAAAACCACAAAAACTAATTAAAATATTTTGTCACAATTTAAGTGGCAAAAAAGTTTTATTTGAACTGCATTCAGCTATGTTCTTGTTTAAAATTTATTTAATTGATTATGGCTAATTTGAATTTTAAATTCCGATTTTTAAAGTTCGTTTCGTCGTTTCGTTTTATTTAACTGTTACCATGTACTAAGTGTGTGTTTGTTTGTTTGTTTGTTGGTGGTTGTTGTTGGTTGAGGTTTGTTGTAGTTTGTAATTGTATGAGGTTGCTTGTGGTTGTTAGAGCATTATTTTATTAATTAAGCAGCCACAGATTTTTTGGGCATTGTTTATGCGCTGTTAACAAAAGATCAATTACATAATGGCTGTCTTATTTCATTCTTTGATTAAACATTGATTAAAAGTAAATTTTTTTTGGTTAAAGGTGAAACTAAGCAAACTGACGCAAACACAAACATGCATACCAAGAAATATATATATATATCTTCATACAAATTATTTCAATTATATGATAAAATTTTCTACGGTTAGATGATAGTCTGAGATATCACTCAGTAGGATTGCACTAGCAGCATGTTAAAACATTGCGTGATGGTATTAGACGTATCCACATTTCCAACTACTATTTAAAATTATTTCCGCATAAGTTTAAAGTTTTATTAGAATGATGATATGTTACGCTTATAATATTGGCATTTATTGTGTACGTATGCATGATTTAGCAACTTCAAACGTAGATAATGGTTTTTGATCTTCATTAAAAGCAAAATGAGAAGTGAATTGAAAATAATTGTTGCCTGAAATCGTGAGGTGTCATTGATATGTTAATATATTGGGATTTGGGGATGTTGAAAAAAAATTGTAATGTTGTGTTGTTTATTTAACAAAATAATACTCTACCAAACACAAACAACCACAACTAACCACGATCAACCACAATTAACCACAATCAACTACAACTAACCACAACCAGCCAATGTTTTATGAGAAATGTTGTGTTGTTGTGATAATAAAATATTGCAATGTTGAGTGAAAATGCATATGCAGTGTATTATTTTGTTGTTATGAATTTGTAAATTTGTAACGTTCCAAATGTGGCTATGTTGGGTTGTTGCAAAATGTGACTAAATATTATTTCCGAACATTAATATTTATCGAATTATTTAGAATTCATAAAAACTTTTCAAAATGTTGCAAAAGTGTTGTCACAAATGTTGCATGATCATTTCAACATCTCCACAGATGTTGCAAGATAATTTCAACATCTCCACAGATGTTGCAAGATAATTTCAACATCTCCACAGATGTTGCAAGATAATTTCAACATCTCCACAGATGTTGCATGATTATTTCAACATCTCCACAGATGTTGCATGATAATTTCAACATCTCCACAGATGTTGCATGATCATTTCAACATCTCACCTAAATAATTTCTACTTGACCGTGCAAACAAGATTGACAGAAGTTGAATGGCAAATTCGTCAAGCTCGTTATCATTGCGCAATTCACGAATAAATAAGATTCTGCATGAGACTAATTTAATTCAGAATTATTTCTCTATGTATAAAAATTGCGATATTGAAAATAATATTTTGTCACGTAGACACACCCTAGCAACCCCACAAACAATTCCCAACAACCCCATAACAACATTCCTGCATTTGACTGGCAAGAAACAGCATGACAACCTAACTCTATGAAGACCGTTCGGTCATGCGGTAATCACATTTCACTTCATTTCACTTCATTCTTCATCCCATTTCACTTCATTTCACTTCATTCCTCATCACATTTCCTTTCCTTCATTTCACTTCAATTCACTTTTAATAATTTAATAATATAGCTTCTAACTTCTATCTCTGGGTTGCAACTTTTAAATTTTCGTGACTCTTACGCTTCATTTCGAAAAATTGTAAAAATTTATAGAAAAAATATTTTAAATGCTTAAAGGAATTTTGCAAGTGTCTTTAAAAATGAAAATGATTAAATGCAATTGCATCACGTGGTTCTTTGTTGTTCTTTCACTGAAATAATAAACTAAATTCAGCACATATTTGTCATAATGTAAAGAGTGTTCAATCGGAATGAATTCTTTTCTGGTCCCAACTTTCAATCACTATGTCACAAATCATCCCAAACACATCTTTGCATATTTAAAGTTTGAGCCTAAACTCACGTATATAAGACAAACACATACACATATAAACACTCACAAGCACGTTACAAGGACATACATCTACACATACATAGACACGTATAAAATGTCAGCTTACTATGAATACACACACACACACATACACACGCACACACAGACTATCTTTCATAAAACAACCACGTTCCCAAAACAAGCAGACAGAGAGACAAGCGACGCGCAGATATGATGACGGGCACATGAAAACATCATTTGAAATTCAATTCAGTTTTTGTACAGCGGTCGACGATAAATGTTTATATGGTATCTGTGAGCATACGTATGCTTTGTCTGATGTATGTGCGTATAATATAAATACACGTGTGTTTTTGTCTGTGCGTAAATGTATGTGTACGTGCATATATACGTTTATACTTATATTTGTTCGTACGGGCTTATTGTACATTTGTACGTATGTATATGTGCACGCGCGTATGTGCGTGCGCATGTGCACATGTATAAGTGTATTTCTATATGTGCGTATGTTCATGTGAGTCTGTATATATGTGTGAACATGTAGGTTCATGCATGTCAAGTTCAACGGACTACACGTGCCGTCACGTTTAGAACGCGATAAATAAAATGTTTGAATATAAACGTGATGTATTTTTGAACATGAAACATGAAAACTCTGCAGTCAAATAAGAGAAACTTTCTGTCCCATGAGGTGTGGCCACTGTATGTTGTTCCTTCTTTATATATAAACACAATATTATTTAAATATATATCTTCGAATGAAGCAAAATAACGCATACAAAGAAAAAACTAATTAAAAATTCTTTTCTTAGAACTATAATTGAGTTTATTTCAAATTTAAAAATTGTTAAATATATTTATTCTTTCATTTCAGACAATGACTTTCATTTTGGACAGCTTTTATAAACAATTCATTATAACAACATAAAAACTTTTAAAAACATTTCTCGATGGACATCATTATTTTAATAAATTTTACAAAGCCGACATGATTCATCTGAAAAAAGTTTGACTCGTCATGCAAAATGTAGCCATGCAACTACGGTAAGAAGAGCAGGGCGATAAACATGATGCAGGGTTTAGAACTGGATGAGCTCTTCTGTAAGACCCCCGCTCGTATTTCTATGAGATCAATATGAATTATGCCGACAGGCGGTTTGTTCTGGAGAAACATTTGCACGATGCAAGAGGCCAAAAGACACTCAACCAACGGAATATTTACATGGAGAGCTTGCGATATTGGTACTGTTGGTGTTATTGCTATATATTAACATGCAAATCATCACCGGTTGATATTTGTGATGATTATTTTTACTGACATCTATAATAATAATTAACAGTACTGCTACTGAAAATTCGTGATTACTGGAGCTTTCTCCGGAACGATGGAAGATTTCGCCGGATTATTGAAGAAAATAATTTGGAAATTTTATTATGAATGACAGATAAAATTTATTGAAGTTTTTTGTTTGAAGGTTTTTGCTCGAGAGTTTCATCCGAGAAATTATACACTGAATGTTTTTTGCAATAATAATTTATTATTTTTTCAGGTTTGATTTTGTTAGAGGTTTACAAACACACACACACACACACACACACACACAAACACACACACACACACAAACACACACACACACACACGTAAATTATATGTGGGTGTATGTGAGTACGTGCGTGTTAAATTTTCTGAAAATTTTTGATAATTGTCTTTGTAGATGTGTTCAGTGATCATTTGTGTGAGTCTGTAATAATGTGTGGTTGGATATAAAGGTGAGGTGATAATGTTGTGATGATGGTAGTAGTAGTGATAACGATTAGTACGATGATTTTTTCCGGTTAGTAACAAACACAGCAATGCCACCATGTATGCCAACATTTTTGAAAAGATACATCATTATCGTTATTACCATTACGATAATTTTATCTCATTATTTAAAATATAACCAAATTCCGACAATCTTCAAAGGTCCCTAAATGCTCCTGTAGTCAGAATTCACTAATTCCAAAATTCTATTTATTTAAAATTCAAAAACACAAAATGAAAAAAAGACAGATTGCAATTGTGTTTGTATAACTGATATCTTAGATTCAAATGTAGCTGTAACGTGGCAATTAATGAATAAAAGAATCTTTTTTTCATTTTTCCAGCCACTAACAACCGAACTAATAAATGGTATTAATAAATGATATTAATATAGAAATTATATACAACATAAACAATTGTTGTGGCGCACTTAATCGAAGGCGCCACACGCACGCACACAAACGCGCACGCACACAAACACACAAACACACACGCATACAAACACCCCCACAAGCATATGCACACATACACACACGCACACAAACACACTCGCATACAAACACTCACACACAAATACACACACACACAAACATATACAAACATACACACAGCCATACACACACAAACATAAACACACAAACACACACACACAAACGTTTTTTGTGCCTAGTTGTGCATGTGCGTAGAGTAGCGATGTTGATGGATGCGAGCAATTAGGTAGTGCACTGGCTTTCCTTAATGTTATTACACAACAAAATATTATTGTTTGTTGCATTGTGCGTCTCAGTGATGATAAAAATGAAGTGGTGGTGGTGATGATGAAGATGAAGATGACGGTGATTGAAGATGATGACGATGGTGGTGATAAAAAAAGATGATGTTTAAAAGATGATTAAAATGCTGATGATGAAGATAGAGTAATGATTATGACGATGAATATGGTGATGATAAAAATAATGATGAACATATGATGATGATGATGATGATGATGATGATGATGATGATAAGAAGAATGATAGTGATAAAAAAAATGTGAAAGGATAAAGTGAAGCAGAGGATGTGTGTGCCTGTGAGTAAAGGAATGTAATAATGAGCAGTAGTTGAGGATGTTTGTAGTATTTGCAGCTGCAGTAGTATCAGTAGCTGCAGTAGCGGCCACAGAAGCACTAGAAATCATGCAGCTAGTAATATAGTAATTGCAGCAAATGTTGTAAAATATGATTCTTTTGAGAAGTTACTCAGCGATTAAGTAGTAATTTACTCTCTCTGGGTTAGTCTCAATATCATCTGGAAAAAATGCTATCAGACATTTGCTATAACTAAAAAATTTGCGAAATATGTTCCGTAAGATATTGCATATAAAGGAAAAGATGTTGAAACAATGAAGCAATACATTGCGCTTATATGGATATATGGAAGGATGGATGGGGTGTGCCAGTTCCGTTGTGTTGTGTTCGGTGGTTGCAGGAATGTACGTGTAGTATCAGTAGGGGAGATACATGTGAAACAAGTAAAGAAGATACATGTGGGATAAGTAAAGAAGATACATATGAAATGAGCGAAGAAGATACATGTGGGATAAGAAAATACATATGAGATAAGTAAAGAAGATACATGTGGGATAAGTAAAGAAGATAGATATGAAATGAGTGAAGAAGATACATGTGGGATAAGTAAAGAAGAGACATATGAGATAAGTGAAGAAGATACATGTGGGATAAGTAAAGAAGATACATGTGAAATAAGTAAGGAAGATACATGGGAAATAAATAAAGAAGATATATGTGAAACAAGTAGAGAAGATACATGTAAGATAAGTAAGGAAAATACATGTGAAATAAGTGAAAAAGATACATGTAAAACAAAAAAGATACACATGAAACAAGTAGAGAAGATACATGTAAGATAAGTAACAAAGATACATGTGGAATAAGTAAAAAAGATACATGTGAAATAAGTAAAAAAGATACATGTGAAATAAGTAAAGAAGATACACGTAAAATAAGTGAAGAAGATACATGTGAAACAAAGAAGGTACATGTGAAACAAGTAAAGAAGATACATGTGGGATAAGTAAAGAAGATACATGTGAAGTATGTAAAGATACATGTAAGATAAGTAAGGAAGATACATGTGAAACAAGTAACGGATAGACAGCGGCAGCAGTGGTTAAGCAATAATTTTATAATGTAATGACGTTGGCAGCAGTTCTAATTCATTTGTGACGTTCATGTGACAGTCATTAGGAAGCATGCCTGCGTTCTGCTACTACTACACTCGCCACTAGCATGAGTGAGTATTGCAGAGTGAGGAGTGAGTGAGTAGGAGTTGCGATGATGAAGATGATCGTGATTAAGATGTTGGATGATGGTTATGCTGATGACTGGGTCTGTAGTAATGGTAAGAATAGTGTGGGATGATGACAATGATGATGATATGAAGGCTTCTTTCTCGTTCGTTTATATTTATACAATGGTGTTCAAATTGTTTTTTTTTAATTTTATAACATTTAAATTTTTCATAAACAACATCTTTTGCAAAATAACAGTTCGTTAATTGAATAGTGACACGCCATTCATTCTATTTAACTAATGTCTGAGTTATTTTTTGAAATTTGATTGCAAAACAATGAAAACAATTCCAACTTATATTTATATTTTAATTAGCCAACGACAATAGTCCTCCTAACAAAAACCAACACAAATGATTTCATCCCATCAAGACAATCGAAAATTGAAATTAAAATAACTTGCAGTAATTAAGAGACTGCTCTATTAATTATGCCCGGAGACGTGTCTAATTAAAGGAGAAATTAATTAAATTTTGGCTCCAGAGGTTTTGAATAACAGAAGATATTTTTGGGTAATGTTTAAATATTTTGTATTTTGAATCAGAAATAGATAGATAAATAAGAGAGAGAGAAAGAGAGAGAGAGAGAAAGAGAGAGAGAAAGAGAGAGAAGAGAGAGAAGAGAGAGGAAAGAGAGAGGAGATAGAGGATAGAAGAGAGAGGGAAAAAATAAAAGGAATGATAAAGGGAAAAGAGAAGGAAAGAAAGAGAAACAAAAAATAATAGAGAGAAAAGTAGAGAAAATCAGAGAGACAGCATTTGTACAAACCTCTCTCTTGAAATTGAAATACTTACTCACTGGTTTGCAGCGCGATCGTATAATTAAGAGGATGTTTCTTCGGATAAATTAGAGCAAATTATTAAAAAATTTGTATACTTAAATTATCATCGTTGTACTTATCACGTTTAACTTGTTCTGATTATAATGTTACAAAATTGAAAACTTTTCCAATTTTACAAAAAAAAACTTCAAATTTTTTATTTAACATTCATTTTCCCATTCTGTCGAACAGCAAACCAGCTAAATGCGTCAACATAAGGATGAAAAAACTGACGCAAGAATCAAGTTGACGAATAATTTAAAAAAAGCTTCTTTAAAAATAGAGTAATTGAGAATAAGATCACTCTGCCACTACACTTAGCATCCAAACTCAACCTAACAGCCTACGAAACGAAACAAAATGAAACGAAACGAACTAGATTTATTTTGCTACGAGGATGGCCAGGATAAAAACAAGTAAGACATCGTAACATGAATCAACAATCAACGCTACAAAACTTACAACAAACAAAACATACAACATAAGAATAAATGCATGCCACCATTTATTCATTTACAACTTAACAAATAAAATACTTTGAAGCTTTCAAAATCGCAATAACGTCAGATTACATTCACAACAACACAATGAAAATTTTTGCGGCAACCGTTGCCAGCATTCGTATACAACGAAACAACAACATTTGTAGACAACACCATTCGAGAAAGTACAAAAGGCTTAAAATATTTCGCAACAAAACAAACACTGAAGGATGGAAGGCAAAGGCAAACAAAGACATGATAGAAAAAAAGTAAGAAAGAAAGAATGACACCCAGCTTCCAATCCATTCATCCATTCTTCCTTTGCATCGTAATGAAGCAAAAACACGTTCACATCATTCCAATTTTTTTGTTTCTTCAACATTTCTCGAATATTTTTATCTTTTACTAAAGTTTTTTTCAATTTTTAATTAAAATTTTTTAGTTGCTTGATTTTTTTTCTTTCATTTATAAATGACAGTATAAATTCGATTTCATTATTTGAAGATTTAAAAGTGGGAGGACAGTTTAATTCCAGAGGATTAATTTTTAAAAATATTTGTTTCTTTTTGTTGTTTGTTTCTTTTTGTTGTTTGTCTTTAGTGTGTTTTTTTCAACTCATGAGGTTTCATTTGCTTAAAATATTATTCTTTTATTCTTTTGTGAGTTTTTTGTTGCAATAACCAATAATCCTTTTTATTAAATTATATAACAGCTTTTTAATTCATTAACATAAATTTCATTCCATTTCAATTGGAAAATATATTTATATATATACATATATATGTGTGTGTGTATGTGTGTGTGTGAGTGTGTGTGTATTTCTGTGTTTCAATTTGTTTATTTGTTCCTATGATTACATACATTCATCATTCATATATGTGTATATAAATATATATATAAACGTATATGGCTTATATATATATATATATATATATATATAAATTGTTTCTAGAAAAGTGGTTAATAAATAGTTTCATAAAGTTTAACGATGACGTCACAATCCCACCCACCCCGTCGTCCAGAGCCTCTTCCTGCTTTCATCATGTTGTTGTAAATTAAAATTACTTGATGAAGGGACTACTGAGAAAGACTTCTTTCTAAGAAACTTTTCGTGGGGTCATCCCGAAGGAAACAGCACATTACATGCATTACATTACATTACATTACATTGCATTGCATTACATTACATTACATTGCATTATATTACGTTGTATTGTAAATACATCACATTACATTACATTGCATTACATTACATTGAATTACATTACATTACATTACATTGTATTACATTACATTACGTTACATTACATTGCATTACATTACATTACATTTACATTACATTGCATTACGTTACATTACATTACATTGCATTACATTACATTGCATTACATTACATTGAATTAAATTACATTACATTACATTGCATTACATTACATTACATTGCATTACATTACATTACATTACATTGCATTACATTGCATTACATTACATTACATTGAATTAAATTACATTACATTACATTGCATTACATTACATTACATTACATTGCATTACATTACATTACATTGCATTACATTACATTGACCTGTATTATATTAAGTTGTATTGTAAATACTTTACCTCACATTGCATCGCAAAGCATTGCGGCTTGAGATCACCACATTACAGCACATCACATTACATGATTTTTAAGAACATCTCATTACATCACAACACATCTCATCACATCCCATCTTATGACAGTACATCACATCACAACACATCACATCCCATCACATCCCATCACAACAAATCCCATCACATCACATCACATCCCATCACATCACATCCCATCACATCACATCCCATCACATCACATCACAGCACAGCACAGTGTAACTTAAAAATAGGACTCCATCATTAGAGGCCAGTGCAACAAACTGGCCAATAAAATTGAATTATAAACCTATAAATGTTGGAAGCGGAGAGGACATTTGCACAATCGCTAATTCCTCCCTGGCCGCAATGCAATCTCCTCAATAGAAACTTTATTCAAAACACAGCCTACATTAAACACACACACACAAGTATCTATCTAAGTATATGAACGTTTCATTATATGCTTGCATATAATGATAACGCTAGAAGATTTATACACATACATACACACACACACCACACACACACACCACACACACACACACACCACACACACACGCACACACATACACACACATACAAACCAGAACATAAAATTGTTATATTCGCTGGAATGGACGGAATTAGTTATCATCAATTAATTATTGTTATCTCGTTATATTTGTTATCTTTGCTATTTAACATTGATTGTTAAACCACAGAACCTTTTGATCTACTGTCGAGGTTATGTGAGGACTTGAGGTTTGAAGCGAAGTTGTAATTGTGATTTATGTAGTTACTTGGATTAGTTTAGTGTTTCTATTATTATTATTAGCATTTGAATAAACGTTCAACAAAATGTTTGCGTTTGAAGCAGTTGTGTTCATCTATCTGAAATCTTGAACCTACGGAATAACGAACACTTGACGATCGTTGGAAGCTACAACACTGGTGTTGGAAATATAGATCATTGAAGTTGTTACATCGGCTTCTGTAGTAATGAGGGTCAAAGTTTACAAGTCTATCTATATTTGTTTGAACATATCTACCAACAGCAATATTTTTTCACAATTTTTAGTTTTCATTACAAAGTGGATGCAATTAAGCATCACAATCCGGCCCAACCTTTAAGGTTGATTGAAGTGTTTCACACTTAGAATTGTATGACATGGAAGAAAAGAGCATCTGAATGAAGCGGCAAGAATTATGTCTGGTGGAAGTGTAGTGGTTGATACATATTGAAAAAAAAGTTGTAGACTCTGTGTGAGTGTGTTTGTGTGTTTATATGTGTGTGTGTGTATGTGTGTAAGAGTTTGTATGTGTGTGAGAGAGAGAGAGAGTGTGTGTGTGTGTTTGTGTATGTGCTGTTGGTATTTCTCAGTTCTCCTACATGCCTACAAACCATACAATTAAGTTATAAAATTCTCAGTGGAGCAGTAGTGAGATGAAACAGCCAGTATTATTCCCAAAACCATAACGGGAAAATAAAGTTTCCCCAATAATAATATTTAATATTGTTGATAGTAACATTTAAGAAACGTTATTTATACAGAAAACGTTTTAAAATTATCATCAATACCAGAAATTGGTTCTCAAAATTCATTAAAATGTCACACAATGAAAGGCCATCTTCTTTTTTTCATAGGCAGTTGATGAACCACAATCAATTGTGATGTTTGTTGCTCTTCAAAATCTTTCCCTGACCCCTACCATCTAGCAAACCATGAACTCTCCGTGGTAATCACGTCAGAGTATTTATCACCAAAACAGAAATTATTCGCGAGTTGTTTGTTGTTGAAGTTAGTTAGTGTCGAGACAACACATCACATTTTAACGTGAAAGTATTATGCGGATGGATGTGGATGACTGTAGATGTAAAAACTTTCCATCACATGTGCTTGCATGCTTACTTATCATGGAGCACGTGGCGGTAAGCAATTGCAGGTGAACGTGTTCAGGTGACAAAAAGTGTTAACCTGAGAGTGTTGCTCCGGTCGGCAGATGTTGATGGGAACGATTCTGCAACTGACTATCAACATTGTGAGATAGTGTGTGGGCTTGTGTACGTGTGTGTTTGTGTGTGTGCGTGTGTGTGCGTGTGTGTGTTGTTATGGTAGTAAAGTAACAATTTTTTTTAAGAATCGAATAAAATCAGATGGTCACACTCGAACGTTGTTTCTAAAGCTAGAAAATGTTGGCATAAAATATATGATAATGAAAAACGTCTCATAATGTTTTGAAATAAATAAATGTCTATGAATGTTACGAGCGTGTGCGTGTTGTTTGTTTATTTTGATTTGTGAGATTGTCAGTTCGAAAAAGAATTTTTTTGTATTACAGGTTTATTTTTCAATAAAAAAGCAAACGAAAGTAAAAAGATGCAACCTTAGAAGGGAATGTTATATTATATTTTTAATTTAATTCTAACGATTTTTTTATTATCTCATAATGAAAACAAATTTCGGCAGAACGCTTTATTGTATTTTTTTAACTGATTGTTTTTACGCGTCGAAATAAATTCATTCCACAAACTGGTCCTATTGGAATGAAAAAAGGATCAATTGTTAAAAGTTACCGTTGAATTTTTTAAATTAACGCTGCGAAAAGTGTGGACGGTTCGGTCTGATGGAATGTAAGGCGGGCGGGCGAGTAACGTACTTGAAAGAAATGAAAACTAATTACCCGGACTGACGCAAGGTCTCATTGTTAACACACACACACACACACACCCCACACACACACACACACATACTCACACAACCACACAAAAACTCTAACACACACACACACACATACTTACAAACACACACAAAAACTCAAACACACACACACAATCCCAAACACACATACACACAAACTCTAACACACACACATACACACATATACACACACTCAAACACACATACACACACATGTGAATTTTTATATAATATTAAATAACATGTTATGCACACACATAAATGGAATATTCACATGCACATATGCCATGCTAATAATTGTTTAATTACTTAAATTAGGAACAAAAAAATTAAAATAAAAAAAGTAGATTTAAAATTTGTTCTGGAAAATAAATAAAACATTTAAATTGCAAAAATCCTGAGAGAGTAAGATATCCTGTGTTGAAGCAAACGAATGAAGTGTAGGGCAACGCTAATTGAATTGGGATCGGTAACATCTGCGTTACGAACTTCCTCGCAGAGCGGAAAAAACAGAAGCAAATATTTTGACAGACAATTGTCATGGAAAAACATTTTCACTTGAAAATAGACTTAATCACGTAGTTACGACAAATTCACATTTTCTTACTGCTTTGTTTGTTTCCTTTTGAAAGCAATTCGTGAAAATATAGACGGTAGTGAATAAAACTAAAAACTCGCGCTATACTGTGAAATTTTACGGTTCATACAACGTTTGAAAACAAAATTTAAATACGGAACATTGGATCAGAATGAATTTAATGATTTATAAGATGAAATCTCGAACGCAATCACGATATGATGGACGGCAGATCATTCAAGACTCTGCTTCAAAGGGGAATGATGCCTGAACGAACGATCAATAACTATCTCTTACACATCTCTGTCCTTAACGGCACGTGCTCGTCCATTAGAACATTCATCCCGCCAATCGCAAAGTTCGTTCCATCTATCAATCAATCGTGGCACTCGTTCGCTCAATTTAACAGTCAAAAACACAAAATGTTATAAAGCCAGTTTTGATGAATAATTAGATTGAAATTAAATTAAAGATTTATTCGTTCCATCCATCATTCCTCAGCTGCAATGTCCTTCAGCAGTGGAGAGTAATTTGAAGTTTCATGATTGCTATGGAGTCTGTCAGACGAGTTTTACATTTATCAGACACATGTTCGTGTGTTGTGTTAACGTAATAATAAAATGCATCGTTTTAATGGTGGTGTGTGATTTTCGGAATGAGAAACAGAAAATATTTATGAAAAATGAAAATCATAAAACACAAGATCTTTACGCATCCACCCCGTTGTGCACACAAACATACACACCAACACATTATCATACACACTGGAAATTAAATAAAATTTAAACACCCCACCATCAGACACCCTACATCTGCAGCACATCCAGTCCAGCGTGCAAAAACTCGAACAGATTAGCCAATGAAATAGGAACATCTCAAGATTATTATTTCTATAGACCCAGAAGGATGAACACAAAGCAGGATCAATGCCCAAGACCCATGTTATTTTCCCAGCCAAGAAACAGCAACTTAACCACTACGAAGAAATCACCCACTACGGCGAGAAAACAGAAACCTGAGACTCGCAGCAACAAAATGTTGATCCAGGGAACTACAAAGAAGACCATTTGCAACATTATTTACACTGACACTCTTTGAAACACGCAATCAAAAAAACACTTTCACTGGCTCAAATGTTTTGAAAACATAACAATACGGAGCAAGCAAAAAGATGCAATCGAAAGAGCTATATTGAAAATTAATAAACGATGGCTGGCAACACGCGTCCTTGATTTATATAAGAGCAGATTCCGCTGGATATAGCGTGACCATTTTTAATAAAACTCCACTAAATTGCAGCTGAAATAAGCACATTACATTTTTATTGCTTGACTCTCAATGCTGAATCTCACTGAAAACACAAAAACTCAGAACGCAACGCGGCACGGGAGAACATTAAAAATATTCATGCGCTGTCCGATACCAGCCTGATGATGTATGCTCTCCCTGATGGCAATGCTTCTATTTATAAGAGTACAAGACGACCTATATGAAGAGCCTGCCCCTCTTCATACACAGAGCTAATCTCCCTTAATGCAGCGCTTAATCACTTGTCTCTTTTCAAAGTGCGAAACAAATGCACGCTTCATTAATTATATGCCAGATTAACGCGCACATTCGCAAACGACACAAACAACGAACACAAACAAACGAACACAAACAAACGAATACGAACAAACGAACACAAACAAACACAAACAAACAAATACGAACAAACGAACACAAACAAGCGAACACAAACAAACGAACACAAACAAACGAACACAAACAAATGAACACAAACAAACAAATACGAACAAACGAACACAAACAAGCGAACACAAACAAACGAACACAAACAAACGAACACAAACAAATGAACACAAACAAACGAACACAAACAAACGAACACAAATTTTAAACACACGAACGCTGATGAAATATAAAAGGTTAATATAAAAATAAGCATAATCGAAATCTATTTGACTGGAGTGATAATTTATAGTGCTACAGATCAATGTTGATATTTTATCTCTAAAATTTGGCGAGAGATTTGTATTAGAAAGCTTATTTTTATATAGCAACACAGTGGAAAAAATACGTACAAGTATCTACAGGTTTGTTTTGCAGGTTTGTTTTGCTGATTATTTGGAATTGTTTCGTCCGTTTTCAATTGTTTTATAAATGAGAATGTTAAATATTAGGTATTGTTTGTGTGTGAGCTTGCATGGGCATGTTGTTGCAAATATTTCAATAAATAACTTCATTTTAACTATTTTTTGTTCTAATTACCTCTACGTCATTATTAATTTGTTTCTAGGTTTTTTGTTTGAATGAACGAATAAAATTCATGTTTCGCTATAATATAGAGAAATCGCAAACTTTTTGTAAATATTGGTATGAACAAGATATTTTTTCAACAAACTCCCTATTCATAGAATTTAGTATATTCCAACAAATCATTCATTGACAAAGAAATCAAAGATCCAAGCTAAAAATGTTTTTGCCACGCAAAGCGGAAATGAAAAAATAAATGAATGGAAGGAAGAAATGGAGAAAGGCGTGTGTGGATTACTGCATTGTAAGCAGTTTCGCTTATTTCATTTCGCATCAATGTTCAATTAAATCGCGACGATTTTGCCAGATTTCTTTTAAATTATTCGTTGTCTAAATGGAGTAAAGCCAAATTTTTTTGATATGTGCACACATTTGTTCAATTGTACAATCAAATATTTCTAATCAAACTTGCTTCTCTTCAATAATTGAATTGGAGCCTTTCAATTTTATTTTAAATAAATTTTCAGTTTTGTACAAGCAACATTTTATTTGAATTTCAATAGAAAAAATTATAATTGTGACAATTTTTCATTTTTCATTATTTTGAAATCATTTTTTCTGCCAATAAATTAACTCATCAACTTCTAATTTAACATGATAACGGTCATCGTCAACTTGAACCCACACAACTTCTCCATCTATTCAGCCAGTCTCCATCTAGCCAGTCAGCCAGCCGACCAGCTAGCTACGCCAAGAGTTCGTTCATTTAAATTTTAATCAACAGCTCGGAAATAAAAGAAAAAATTGATCATTCAATGTAACCTCACATTTGTTTTACTATCTCTCTCAGTATAAACATTCAATTGGCTGGTCTGTTTAGTTTTTATTTATGTGAGAATAAATTAATTTAACAGCATTTCCAAATATTGACAACGTGCCAAATTTTTCCAGGCTTTCAATGAACTGATTTTTTTAAATTTGTTTTTTTGTATTTATTTTTTAATTAATTTCACTTGCAAATATTGAAGAAAAAAAATACACACATATTATTTCTTTTTATAAAAGAGGCGTTTAATAATATGTTTATTATGATTTAAATTTAGATGAGATCAGATAAACTTTATGTGCACGATGTGACAGGCAGAAAATGTTTAACTAGACCATTAGAATAAACGAAATAAAAATCATTATCGTTAGTCATCCGTCACAATTGATCAATCACAATCAGAATGTGTAAGACCTGCTAGGGTAAATAAATGTTACTTCAATAAAGGAAATAGTTCAATAACTACCTTCGTTTTAATGAATGCCACATGTGAATTTTGAGTCATTATATAATAATAATAACTAGTAGAGTAAGATCATAGGCCTATAAATGATTTTACGTAAGTTTGTTTAATAAATTCTTTCATAACTAAATTGTTGATTCTTTTATAAACCATCATTTGAATAAAAAGAATAATTTGTGAAAAAAAAATAATTAATTAGGTTATTTTCAGCAGGGGATTTTCAAATTAAATATGCTTCCAGCAACAAGTTCAGTAAACCAACAAATACACGATGGGTATAACAATTGGCATAAGCGCTCACAAAAGTTAAATCCATTCAAACCATTACTCAAACGCGTAAACAAAGATAATGTTAAAAATCTAAACACACGTTTGCATATGCACAGACACACGCACACACGTAGAAGTTTACACGCACAAATTTGTTCGCGTATACATTCGTTTCATTCTTTAATCTCACGCATATCCTCCTTGAATGTTCGGGTTTGCCATGTGCAGTGCAACAATGTGCTGCGTTTGTGTTTCTTTTCGTTTCGTGCGTACTGCGTTGAGCAATCTCACATTGTTTGTGGTTCTATTTCTATACAGATGTGAGTAGATCAGATTGGTGCATGAATAAACTAGCTTCGTACTTTATTTCTTATTTTAAAATACAAAACAATATCAATAGAATTCATGAATTATCTCAAAAGTTATAGTGTGGATGCTAAATTGTTGCCAGTTAGCCAGTAAGCTTGGGAGGACGGAACAACTCTGTGTTTGTGAAGAAATATTGCCTGGAATCTAAAAAAAAAAAAATTTTCAGTTAGATATTTGTTTGGACCTGTGTGTGCGTATGTGTGGCTTTATAAAAAAATGTGCATGCATGAGTGAGTACGTAACTGCGGAATTAATTAAATCACACCCATTCAAGTTCTATTACACAACTTCGTTTTGGGAGAGAGAAACGTTTTCATCATTTTTGTTCGCATGTTGTGACTGACTGTTTTTGCAAGAGTCTAATTTCAGTAATGTTAAATATAATAATAACATAATAGCTATGTGGCATGTGGCAGTGTGAGTGTGCTTGCGTATGTACGCTGAAACAACTTGTATGTATACAAACATTTGCAAACGAGCATGTCTGTCTAAATACATTTGCGAACATGTAGAGAAATGTTTGAAAGGGCAGTTGAGATGTGGGATTTGAAGCAAACGTACGGCTAATCTGCAGCATGTTGTTTAAGAATTCATCAATATGCATTGTTTGACGTAACTGCTGAACATGTGTTTGTACATTCATATACATGCATGTGCATATTTGTATGCACTTTGCAAGAACGGACATATGTGTAAATACATTTGTATGCATGAATGTATAACTTTATTACCACTTTTAATTGCTTATGTTCAAATAAATACATGTCTGTATCTATGGTGGTACGTGTATTAAAGCAGTGGATGTATGTGTGTATGTATGTATGTATGTATGTATGTATGTATGTATGTATGTATGTATGTATGTATGTATGTATGTGTGTGTGTATATATGTATGTATGTATGTATGTATGTATGTATGTATGTATGTATGTATGTATGTATGTATGTATGTATGTATGTATGTATGTATGTATGTATGTATGTATGTATGTATGTATGTATTATATTACATATATATCTTAATCTTAATAACTCTATACAAATGTATCAGTAAGTGTACTTGAAGCACATCGAGCGTAATGGCGTAGACCATTAAATGGCAGTTAAATGAATTTCAGCAAAAAGATAGCAACAACGTCAATAAAAAATATTACCAAAAGATCGGTGCTATCATATCATTGCTGCTGGTGATAACTTTAAGGCTGTCGATGGATTGTGCTCCAGAATAACTCACGGAAATAATAATCATGACGATAATATAAATTAAAATGAAAATAAGGTAACGTTAAAATAACATTGTACTTTTTATAATGTGATGCGTAGAAAATAATTGGCATCGTTTAAATAGAGCAAGCTTTTTGACAATTTAAAGACTGACCACTAGTACCTACAATGCCCTTCAAAATTGGGTTTTGTCAAAGTTCAAATTTAGCTTCTAGAAACCTTTTCTGGTTAACTCTAATTTTTTTCCTCTTCAAAAATTCTACATTAGTTCGACACCGGGTCTATACTATTTTTTTCCTAATAGACATCTGAAGCTATTTATCTAATTTACAACTCCGTACATACCATTCCTCTACATGTAACCAACTCACAATGGCGGATCTAGAAGGGGCGGGCAAGACCACTGCCCTTTCCAGTTGTGAACATTATTTGTATTAAAAGTTATTAAAAGTCATTGTTTTAACGATGAAATTGTGTTTTTGAAAGAAAATTGCCATTATAGGCCCCAAAAACGATGTTAATTAAAATTTTGACTACATTGACTACATTGCTATAAAAGTTGGTCTGCCCCGGTGGTGAAAATTGAAACATTTTTCAGACAAATTTGTAAAATTTCCGCCAACTCCCGCTCATTAACGTTTACTAGAAATTGAAAATCTTGCTTGGCCCCTCTCGTTCAAGGTGACACTGTCTACTAATAACGCTTTTTCTCAACACTTAATTCCACGCCCCGCTTCCAAACAAAGTTACAACAAACCAACATACAAACAAACAAACAAACAGACAGACAGACAGACAAACAAGCTAATTAAAAATCAATCTTACAGACATATTATCAGTTATCTTTAATCTTCTTAGATGAGTTTTCTTTTTAAACCGCAGCCAAACGGTTCCTTCCATTTTGTGAAATTATATAATCGCATCTACATTTTCTTCATTGAAATCATCAATTATAACTAATTATATATATTTATATCAAGTTTTATTAAATTTTTATTGTTTAATGAAAGTTAAATGTTTAAAAATCGGATATAAGTTCTTATTTTCCGCACCTGTTTGCAATGGAGCAGTATCCAACCTATCCTATCTTGCTCGGATATTTTGTAATTTACTACGCGACATAACATCACATCAGACTCCAACACATTACATTACATCACATCAAAGTAAATTTTCTCTCCTCATATCAGTTCCCTTTACATTCTTCAGCATCACATAACGTTTCATATCACCACGTATCGTCGCAACATATCTTATCACATCACACCACATCACCATCCAAGACCAACGACAACATCATTCTTCATATGGAAACATTATGTCCCTAGTAGCAAAGTTGTTTACATGACAATATTAATTATGTATGATTTATCGTTCCATTGATAAACAGAACATCGAAACATACAAACAAACTCAACAAACAAACGAACAAATGAACAAACACAACAACATTATTAACCAACAAAATTAAATTAAATTAAAACGATTCAACAGTCACGACAGACACTTCCACAACTAAACAAAAGAACAATCCAAAAAAAACCATTCAATCCGCAAAACTTTTAAAACAATAAATCAAACAAAAATCAAAAAACTTCAAACATCGTAAAAAAAACATAACTTAACCCAACAAATAACAACAAACAAATACATTGTATGTACAACAACAACCATTTCAAACAAAAACAACAACCAACGTATCAACAACAATGCCAACAACAACAACACAACAACAAACACATACAACAACAAACACATACAACAACAAACACATACAACAACAAACACATACAACAACAACATAACAACGGCAACAAACACATTCAACAACAGCAACAACAAATATGAACAGCAACAACAACACAAAAACAACAACAACACAAAAACAACAACAACTCACACAAGCCTTCTCTCTGACATCGACATGATCCTCCGACCACCACGTGTCCTTTCGTTGCGATGACGTCACGTCCGATGCCGAATCTGCATCCGCTAATGCCAAACATCTCTTTTTGCATTTTTGGCTACACGCACCGGAAGTTTCGCTTTCGTCATAGTAACTGTCGCCGTGTTGTTGTTTTGCTTTCATCGCGTTTTCCATTTGAACGATTGAAAGATTATCTCTGTGATGTATTTGGAAATATTTTGGATGATGAATGGATGGATGGTTGGATGCATAGATAAATGAATGGATAGATAGATAGTTAGATAGATAGATGAATGAATCTGTGAAAAAATTGGCAAATTAGTAATATAAATATGGATATTTTAATAGATAACAAACACATATGAACAAACAAACAGACGAGCAACACGTAATCGAATGAACCAACAAACGAACGAACAAACAGATAGGTGGTGAACCAGCAAACAAACAAATATGTCAACAAAAACATAAAAACGACTGAATAAGAAAATAATAACATATAAAAATAATAATGATCTGGCAAACAATTGTATAGTGTTAACCTCAACAACGAAGAAAGTAGTTTAAACATTCATAAATATTAATACTTGAACGTTACACGCATGCCTACGTTCCAGATAATAACATTCCTCCGGATATCTCTCTCTTCTATATAATGACCACCAGTTGGAAGGGAGAGATGGTGATGGCAAGAGAGGAAGAGAGAGAAAGAGAGAGAAAGAGAGAGAAAGTGAGAGAGAAAGAGGCAAGATAAGGAAAAAGAAAAAATTCTGAAAATATTTGAGAGAGAGAGAGAATAATAAAATATAATGTACAGCATAATACAGTATGCTGTGAATTAAAAATTAGAGATAAAAGAAAAACTGAAAGAAAGAAAAAAAAGAGAGTGAGGGAGAGAGAGAGAAACAGATGATGAAAATGACGACAATGATGAAGAAGATGACAATGAGCTCAAAAAGCGTTCCAACTTAAAATGAAAAATGAGAATGACAACTACTTCTTATAAAATAAACGAGATTTATTTCAGTTGTGTTTCTAAAAATAGTTTGTCAATTTTCATTACATGTATGTGTGTGTGTGCGCGCGTGTGTGCGTTTGCGTATGTTTGTTTGTGTTTGTGTGTGTGTGTTGTAGCGTTAGTGAAAATTCAAGATTTTAAAGTTAAAATTTAAAAAAATAATAACCATTTGAATTAATTGAACTTAATGTTTACACGTAATTCAAGAAATTCAATTAATTTACCGATTGATATTTAAATGAAATCCTTACCATAGCATTTTTTCATAAGGTCTAAAAACAGACACACACGCACACACGCATACATACATACAAAAACACACACATACATATAATTAAGATTATCAAATGAAACATATACAATGATACATAGTAATACATACACACAGACAAGCACACGCACACATACAAACACAAACACACACACACATACAATTAAAATTATCAAATGAAACATATACATTAATACATGCAGCATTGCTCTCACTTCCATGAGACTAAATGTCGGCGGTCGTCATCTATCATTTTGTAATTTATGAAATTACTGATAATCTATGAAGAACTTCATTAACGTGCCTACTGCTGGCTTCTTCTTCTTCTTCTTTTTCTTTTTCTTCTTCTTCTCTTTCATCATCAACATCTTCGTCATCATCATCTTCAAAACTATCTTCGCCATTTTCGTCATCATCTTCTCTATCGTTTTCGTCATCTTCATCATCATATTCGTCATCTTCATCATCGTCTTCGTCATCTTTATCATCCTCTTCGTCATTTTCCTCATCATCTTCGTCATCGTCATGATTACGATCGCTACAAGCAACATCATTGTCTTTCATATTAAAATCAATTAAATTTTAATCATTACCATCATCATTATCATAATGTGTATCATCATCATCATCATCGTCAATGCATTCGTCAACCATCCCAGCTAGAGAATGTCATTATAACCGGCAACATGCATGTTCTGTTCTTATAACCATTAAAAAACCACTATCACATTATCATAATTAACATAAATAAATATATCATGATTCTTATCATCATCTTCATTGTCGTCATCTTCATCATCATCGTCTTCATCATTATAATTATTGTCATCAAACTGAATGAAGTCATCATTATCATCGTCATCATCATGATCATTGTCTTCACCACCGTCTTCATCATCATCATTTTCTTCATCATCGACATCTTCATCATCATCGTCATCGTCTTCTTCATCACAGTTTCTGTCATCAATCTCACAAACGACATCATCATCGTCTTCATCATCAAGAACCTCATCATAGCATCATCGTCGTCGTCATCATCATCATCGTGATCATCATCGTCGTCGTCATCGTAATAATAATCACTGACATTCATCATAATTGCCTCCACAACATCTTCATCGAAAAAAATAATCGCTCTCCAAAAACGCGATAAATATAACCAGACATAACGGCGTTGGGGCCGATGATAGTGATGACGACGATGATGATGATAATAGTTGTAATAATGTAAAATTATGTTGATAGTAATGATGATGATATTATTTATTTACTTATAATTGGATGGGTGGAGGAATAAATAGATAGAAGTATAGATAGGCAGATGGATGGGGGGACAAATGAAGCAACAAGATATGTGACGTGCCACCCACATGTGCATTGAATTGATAATCTGCCAAGTAAATCACCTGACTCCTTCAATGTCAGTTTATCGCACTGCACACACACACACACACACACACATACACATACACTTTCTTTCTCTTTCTCTCTCACACACGCATGTACACTGAGATGCACGTGCATACATATAGACAAGAGCTCACACGCGCACAAATATATATCTCTATCATATTTTTATCACGTTTATACATTGCTACACTATTTTCCACAAATTACTATATTAATACTTATTCAAAATCTTAGATTTAAAGAAAAATGGCAAAACAGTTTGAGATTTGTGGATAGAAAAGGAGAGATGTGTTTGTGTATATGGAAAAGATGAGAATTTAATTTGGTGGGATTGTATTTTTTGCAGGCAATGGTGATGTGGATGGCCGATGGTATTAATT
Source organism: Helobdella robusta (assembly GCF_000326865.2). Taxonomy (NCBI): domain Eukaryota; kingdom Metazoa; phylum Annelida; class Clitellata; order Rhynchobdellida; family Glossiphoniidae; genus Helobdella; species Helobdella robusta. The sequence goes on from NW_008703839.1 coordinate 3,519,150, forward strand.
TTGATAGTTTTATTTTAGCTATAACGTTTCACCCCATTCTAATTTGTAAGTTTAATAAAATTAAATAATTCATTCTTTTTTTCAAAATTTTATATTAATAAAAATATTTTTGTTGAAAATGTTTTAAATAATTTTTAAATTTTTGGGCGAAACAATTTTTTAAACATTTGCAATTTGAGGTACATTAACTTTGATATAATTGCGGCATTTTTGAAAATTTTTGTTATCTTGAAATGATAGCTGAACGATGCATAGCTGTTGATTTTTCGTAAGATGTTTAAAGTTCTTGGCGTGTATATTTTTATGTGTGTGTGTCTGTTTGTGTATGTGTGTGTGTGTCTGTTTGTGTATGTGTGTGTGCGTGTGCATGTGTGTGTGTGTGTGTCCATGGTATGCTTGAACGTCGGTCATGTAGTGCAAACGTTCGTGATTGTGACCATAATGAGGATGTGATAACGACAATGGAGTTGCTGATAATAATGAACATTATCACTATACCCTCTTAGATATTCTTAGATATTTCTCTGATGTTAAGAGATTAAAGATACTGATGTTGTTGGAAAGGTTGGATAATGTGATGGTGATGGTCGAAGGCATAGGCGAGGGGGGAGGGGGCTTTGGAGCTGAAGCCTCCACGCCTCCTACAATGGGAAATTTCGCTAGGGTTTAAACTAAATTGCTTGTGATCTTTATAAAACAAATGATAACACTGATAATAAAATGTTTAGTGTTGAAACCTCTGTCGGGATACATTTTTCCTTTTATGTCTTTTCTAATTTCCATGCAAGAAAAATGCCTTGTGATTAATTATTACTGACACCCTTGTAGTTTTAGAAGAAAAAATAATGAAAAACCAAGAGATTATGCAAAATTAATTTTCGGTCAAGTGAAAATTTTTACAAAAATTATGTTTATATTTTTTAAGCTAAAAAAGTTTCTATTTCGTTTTGGCACGCCAATGGGCGATAGTGATGATTAGCAAAAGATAGCTGAATGGTAAAGTGTTCGGTACTGCGTTTCAGTCATCGGGTTCGAACGCTAGAGAAAACTTAAAAACAACTACTTAAACGTTTAAAAATGTTCATTAAATCGTCTTCGTGAACGTTGTTTATCTTGATTATTGATGCTTAAAAACTAAAACTGAAGAAAAAATAGAAGGATGTCTCTTGAAATGAATTAGGTGCTATTTATAAGGGTATGGAAGGGAAGACATCGCAGCGATTATGGAAGAAAAACATGGAAACACTTTTTTAAACTTATACATTGAATGTTTTCAACTTATGCACCAAATGTTTGTTTCAGTCATGCCACACTTGTCCAGTAATAAAACATAAAAAAATAGGATAGGCATTTCATCGACTAAGATCCAAGTAGTTGTCAATTATCAATAATAAATAGCAACTGAAGTCGTTTAAACATCATGCAATCATTCTTCAATCACATTTGCAACCGGTGCATTTTACACACACACACACAAATTCATGGTGTTATATCAATTGATGACCTAGTAAAAAAATTTTGATTGAAAGAATGAAGTGGCAAGTTGAAAAACCCACAAGTAAGGACAGATGCATTCATGGGATATCTCCTCAAAGCACATTGTTGGGCTTGTTAATAAATATATCTCTTGTTTGCTTGGAAAGAGAGTTGGTTAGGAAAGAGAGTTGGTTAAGAGATGGAGTTTGTTAATTTCTGAAAAAAATTATATATTTTTTTTTAATCATCTTCAGTAGCATGACAAAATATTGAATGACCAGTTGTTTACAATCACTTATTAACCCTAACTTTAAACTTAATTCTGACATAAAAAACAACAACATTACTAGAATAGAAAAAAACGGAACCAAAAAAAACTTACTGAGTTTTGTAGTCTCAAATGCGATAGAGCATCTACAACGACAACCGCAATGTCTTCATCGATGTGTCTCAACATACAAACAAACAACAAATTTTCAAATAGAATGACGTTGTGCCTCTGTGGCTACAACGACAACAACAACAACAATACATCATATATCAACAACAACGATAATGCATCATACGTCAATGACAAGAATGACATCACCGGACGAGCAAAGACATCATCAACATAAGGAGAGCATCATGAACATCAACAAAAGAAGCAGTAGTAGCGCGGAAAGACTGTGTTTGATGGATATTTCGTGTGATTTATTGTTTTCAATTTTACTCTGACGTAGATTTATTGTCATGTCTTCAGTGAACGTTCAAGAAAGTATAATGTTACATTACAACGGCTTGCACACGATATCACATCAACTTGTCCCAACAACGTCAACTAAAAAACAACCACATGACATTACATCAAATCATTACAACAACATCAACTCCACACAACTACTCAAAATTACATCAAGCCGATACAGAAATACAACAAAAAATAATCTTACTACGACATTAAATTGACAAAACACTTGCAAAAATTTATTTAAGTTTTTCGGTAATAGGAAGCGGAAAAAGCGTAAGTACCACATCAATTATTTTTGAACGTTGCAACTCTGAGAAGCCAAATCGAGAACAAAAACAGAAACCACTACAAATGCAAATAGAAATTCCGGAAGCAAAAAAACGATTATATCAACTTTGTTTGAGAATGATGAAACAAGTTCTTAACAGTACACACAAAAAAAAAAAACAGGCGACAAAAATATATCTGCGGAAGTCATTCATCAGCTCGGCATCAACATCAAACGGTGACCGACATAATAAAAATGTGCACAATATTGCAGACCCATCCATCTAACTCGCTGGACACTGCAGGGGGCGGCAAACATCTCAACACAACCAAACGACGGAACGACACATCTTCACATTTAGCAGCTCAACATTCAACAACACAACACCGACAAGACAGCTGATGTGGAGTAGGTTTCATCAACATTACGCTTTCTTAATAAAATCACAAACACTTATATCAATATTTTCTTAAAATCAGCTCACAACATCGCATGAGTAAATTTACCCGAACGTTATGCCATTAGTCTAACAAGTTTGTTGACGAGTAGGCTCGTGCAGTAGGAGTGCCATCCTGCCTCACTCACTTGTTATTGCGCCATGACCCGGTTTGAACGAACGTTGTCTCTAAGGAGAACGAAGAATATCATTCACCAATTCTGTGTTAAGCTTGAGAACTCAGATGTGTTGTTTAGTTGTCCTGCTGAATATGTCCAGCACTTCTCGTGAGTTAGCTTCAAGAGCGATGTGTGTATATGAAGAAATGTAAATGGTTGAGCAGACAGATGTTTTGATTTAGAAAATTTAACTGCGATCGTAAGAGAAGGAAGCATTATTTGAAATAAGCACTGCAATAATAAAATAATTAATAATAAATAATAATGAAATAATTAGTCATAGTTATAGTTTGTCATCAAACAAACATTTTATAAATAACGCTGGAATAAATTACTAAACCATCTTGATTGCAATAACGATGTAAAAGCGTTTAAGAAAACATTATTAAATAATCAAAACTGCAACAACTCCCAAGACGCGCCATCAATATTACACCATCACCAAATAAATAATCAAGAAATGTCATCAACAGTCACACGAGATCCTGCCACACTAAAACACTACACTTTGTTTGCCATCACGCTATATCACATCCCATCACACATCACATCAGATTACATAACATTATCGCATTATCACATCACACTCCATCACATTACATCAGATTACACCGCATCTCATCACATCATCACATCACAACCAATCATACTCATCTCGTACATAAGGACAAATTGTTGCTTATATATTTCAAGAATATTTTTGTATCCACTTCTCATCGGACATGCCCTAAAATGGGCTTTGAAGCAGACCGGACGCGTTGTTTTTGCGTTACAGTTACATCCACGCATTCTATCATGGATTTGTAAATATTTCGAAACATGTTTTATTTATCGTTCACGTGATGTATGTTTCTAATATTAGAATTGAATTTGTGGCCCGATAAGAACATTTTGATGGATTTCAAGAGTGCCAACAAACACCGTCAATAAGATAGCCTCTAAACCAAAAATTAAAAAATGTAATACATATAAATGTATATATAACAGAATTTTTATATGTATAACAAATTGGTTATTACGAATAAGCGAAGTCTGCCATAAAACTTGCGACATTTTCTTTCTAAACTTTCCATGCGAATGTTAATGAGATTGGTCGGCTTTAAAAATCATCCAATCAGAAGCAGCTTGTTGAGACAAGAGACGCCATGCATGCATCTGCCTTGGATACATTCTTTGATAGATATCTGCTTTTTAATAGAATTTAATGGAAATAATATTCCGCCGTTCATAAATAAGGTAATGATGAATTGCATTGAAGCTGCCTACGCTTTGAATACATCAGATGACGAATGTATACCGCTTGAGCAAATATTTTTCAATATAGCTTTATAATTTTACCCAAAGCCACTACTAGATGAAAGATACTTTCAAAATTATTTGTAATTTTAATAAATTTAAAAAAATTAAAAAGCATTAAGTAATTTATTAAAAATGAGATGATTTCAAACTGCTGAATGAATTTTATAGTTTAGCAAAAGACTTTAAAAGCATCATAAGATTTTTTCCCATTTAATTTTAAAAATTGCCACAGATTCATAAACATTTTCTACTTTCCTGGTCTGTTGGAGGAATGCATTTCCACACCCTCCCTTGAATTCTGTAAAACTAAACTCTATATATAGAAACGCTTGTTTATCTACTTTTAGTTAAAATCATTTTTATGTTTATGATAATATTTATGAAATTGTTTTGTTATAGGTCGTTCATTTGTAATTTGTTGCTTCATTTTGTAACTTCTCCATCTAAGAATCCAGTTAATTGAATTCATTCAGAATGTTTTTCGATTAACTTGACTTACAGTTGAATTGAAGGCAGAAGTTTATTGAGATGTTTCATTGTTGGCACGTCTGCTTCTCTCTATTTGAATTCCAGCGAGATGCATATTCATATGCATATTCGTTACTCAAGCAAAGAGCGAGTTTCAATATATTTAGGCTAGAGAAAAAATTATTTATTTTACTGCACCGTAATATTTTTTATTTTCTGCGTTTAGCTTGTTATTTTTCTTGTAGTTTAATTTTACAAATCTGCCCAAGATTTTGGCAGTTATTTAGCTGAAAATTATTTCAAAATTTTAAAATAATCGTTGTTGGAGTGCTAGAAAATTTGTAATTTTTGTCATTAACCACAGCTTGGTGTTTTCATTATTCCGAATTATGATGCTCACATGAATTTAAATTGAGATATCGCCTATCCAATGAAAATGTGAAATAAAGGGTTGCATACACAGCACATTCCACGCAAGGCTCGCAATGTTTATAAGTCGTGCCTTCAATAACGTTTTTTATTCATACGTCCAAGCTACTAAGGAAAACAAAAAATGAAATGAAAAATGTGTTAGCAGGGTTCAGGGAGTCATCTCAGATTACGGAAAGAAAGGAACGATTAGTAAGCTACTTGGTGTTTGTCAGGACTGTATGATTTAGAACAAACAATTTTCATCTTTAATTAAAATTTTTGTTCACAGTGTTTTTGGAGGCGAATTATCAAATGAATGTTAGTTGATTGTTTTTAAAATGTTGCTGGTCTTAAATTTAAATGTATAAGTTCGGAATGTTAACGTTTTTGGAACTGGAAGGCCAAAAAATTATAATACTGCAGTATCTACAATATAAATTAGGATGAAGACGCTTGTTCATTGCTAGCAATTCCTTTCCTAATTATCAAACAAACGTGAAAAAAACAAATAGGTAATCACAAAATCCCCACTCGCGCATAAAAATAAAAATTTACACTAACATTGAACTTTTCATAGAAGGTCCTTATGTATCCCCATCCATGGCTTTCTCTTCGAGTTTCATCTTCAAGTTCACTTTAAACTTAAACAAAAAAAAGTGTTCGGAGAAGTTTTTACAATCAGACAGCAAATCTTGCATATAAATTGTCGTTGAATCACTTCCTATAAGAATCAACTGTCCCGATTGACGTAAATTTTTCAATAAATTATTAGAACGAAACAGCAATTTTCTATTTCTACATTCATATCAAATTATTTATCTTTAGATGGAAAATTTAATACGAAAATTGTTTTTAATAAACTACCAAAAAATTTAAGTTGAATTAATATTTTTGAAACACCACAAAAGCTCTTTTATAAATCATCATAAGTTATTTAATTTTATAAAATTTTGGTTGATTAATTCAATTTGGACAGCGATTGACGAAGTAATGAACAAATAGTTCAGTGATTCTGTCATGAATATTTTCAACGTCATCAACATCAAAACCATCATTCATCGACATCATCCATATCAACCACCGACATCTCAAAAAGTGAAATTCTTCCACCTAGCAACACCATCGGCTTACAATAGTTCCACGTCATCTTTTCCTTCGTTTCGATTCATGCATGCACCCATGTAGCTACTATATGTAAATCTAAACCTAAATCTTTATATATATATATATATATATATATATATATACATGTTTAATTTTATATATTTATGGTTTTGTATGTGTGTACCTATACAATTTATCTGCAGTTTTATTGAATATATAATTTAATTGCACCGATTCATCAAGAGATTAAAGTTTATCTTCAATAACGCCCTTTAAATAAGTAGAATGAGGTAAATTTGATTCTTATTGGATATAAAACATTTACATTGCAATATATTAATTTCAAGATTTTTAATTAAAATTAACTATAACACATTTAGGTAAATTTAAAACAAATGAAAAAAACGAATGAGAAATTATTGCAATGTTAATTTGAGTAATTGTTCAACGAAGGTTGACATGGGATGGATAAAAAAAGTGGATTTGTATCCATTTAATTATCCATCCCGATAAGCCCAAGTAAGGCAGAGAGAAAAAAATCGTTTCTCTAATCGAGAAGATGGTGATTCTGCTACATAGTTTTGTTCATGAAAGCTATTAATCAACTTTTGCAGCAATCGCTTAAAATAATTTTTTCAATTTTTTTGATGCAAGTCACTGAAAGATTTATCTTTGTTCGAGTGTTTTTATAATATAAACATAAACACAAACATAAAGAAATATAATAAACAACTAAAAAAAATTGTTGAAAGTCGAGTTAAAAATTGGTTCATTGTCTCGAAAATGAATTTAATAACGAAATAAAATGAAGAAAAACTGAAAAAAATTAATTAATTTTCATGGAATCAAAAAGCAATAATAAAAAATATTTATATATTCAGTGAAGTTTGCAAAAATTTATTCGCAGCATGAGAGGTCTTAAGTTTTTTTTATTAAAAAAAATTATAAATTAATCATTAAAAACAATTTAGAACAAACATTATTTAGAGATGCTAATTAAATGTAAGTATTTTTGAACCAGAGCGTCGTAACATCTACTCAGTTGAATATAATATATGAGAAAATTAACACAGAAACATCTCATACTCGAACGTTCGAAGAACTCTTTGAATCACATTTGATTTATTTTGATCTTTTTAACTTATTTGAGAAAAACTAAAAATGAATTATATATATATTTAATTGTTATCCACCGTTGTTTACTGGTTTCGCATCAAAGGAATTATTTATTTCTAAATTTGCATAGCCAGATACAAGAACATTTAACGTGAGCATTCAGGTCAGAGTAAAAAAAAAACAGGAAGCCAGCCACAAAAAACTTATCAACTCATCCTTTAATAAGATGCAGTCGATGAAGCTTCCACAGCTGCTACTGCAGTCCAGAGGCGGCTTTAGGGGGGCGATTTAGGGCGGCCGCTCCAGGCCCCGCGCTTTGGGAGGCCCCGCGCTTTGAAAATTATTTTTTGAATATCCAAATTTTTTGATGAATTTGTATTTTTAAATTCGATAAAAACCTTCAAAAGCAATATTATATATTATATATAATCGAAGTTTAAGTATTTTATTTTATACATTTTGAGGGGATGTCCATCAACGTTATTATCAAATTATAAATGGAACTCAAAATTCTCCAGAAACCAAAAAACATCAAAAAGTAATAGAATTTTTATAAATGAGTGAAAATTATCGATTTGATAATAAGCAAGCTTTGAAATCTCTAAAAAATCGTTTCCATCAGTTGAAAGAATATTCCAGCAACTTGGGATTTTTTTTAACATTCAACTTCTTCGTGTGAAATGACTGTAGAAAATCTGAAATATATGTGTCTGGAATTGGTTTTGACAAACGTTGATGATTCGAGAGATCTGGATGGCTTATATTTATTTGACAAATTAATGTTAAGAGAATTGATTCCTAAAGAAACAAATAGTGGTTTAGGTTGTCTGGAATCTTTTGCACATCTAGTAGATTCTTTCCCAAATGCTGCTATAGCTTACAAAATTCTCTTAACAGTACCAGTCACTGTAACTACAGCTGAGCGAAGAAAACTCAAATTGATAAAAAATTATCTCCGATCTACAATGCATCAGGAAAGATTGTGTGGTCTAGCTATGTTATCCATAGAAGAAAAAATTGCTTCTACATTAGACTACAAAGAATTGATTCAAGAATTTGCCAACAAAGAGGCAAGGAAAGTGGATTTTAAGCTGTGATTATCTCATGAACATTATTGTAGTTAAATTTCATATATTATATAATTTAGTTGAACAAGTCAAATCTTTTAAATAATTTTTTTCTTCCTTTATATATTACCAATTTGTCCAGAAATAAACCTGTTTTGATAAAATGTAATAATTTATTTTTAATTAGTTATACCCCAGTAATTTTATGTAAATTATTGCGTTCCTCGTTCGTTTGTTATGGCTCGCATCGCACTCCCAACTTGTACTACTAGGCCCCGCACCCCGTAACTCGCTCTGGGTCCCGCACCCCACTAGGGCCGCCTCTGTGCAATCTATATTTAAAACATAATTATCAAAAATGAAAAATTATTCAAAGCTTTTTTCGTTCATTTTTTTATGATTTGTTAGATTTTCGTTTTCATTTTATTTAAAAAATTGTATCTTGCATACCTAATATAAAAACACAGCAAGCTGAAACATCATAGAAAAATGAAACTTTCAATACAAAAACAAATTTCCGAGAACTTTCAGAAGTTTTCACACAATTCATTAATTTAAATAGATCCATACACAAACCAAGCAGTCGGCAACGGCCCACTATTTCAAATGAGAGTACTAAAAACGAACACAGAGAGAAAGCAAAACGCCGCAAACTAATAATAATTCCTGGAAACATTTTTGTAAATTTTATCAAGTCTCTTTTGAAAATAATTCTTTTAATCAAGAGTTTTCGCTTATGGTGATTTATGCTGTTTGTTATGTTTTTATAGAACATTCTTTTTTCATTTGAGATGTTTCAAAAGCAGAGCGGCTGAACGCGAAAAAGTGTTTTAACGATAGCCCGTAGTAGTTCAATACCTGTTATGTAGTCGCTAAAATGTAAATAAGTTAAACTTTGATACGAACAGAGTAAATATAAGGAAATGAATACTGAAGAATCAAGAATAAATTTTAGTTAACCCAATTTCATATTTATATTTTAATTAACAGGCGGACATCAATTCCAATCATTTGATGACAACAACTTAGTGAGGTAGATCGATTTCATATTAGGATGGTCATCTTTTCTTTGCAATCATTGATAACAAACTTGAATGGTCCTTGGTCTAACAGAAAACTATTAACCCATATTTGGTTAGCGTCAGTTTAAACTGACACGCATAAAGATAACGATTTTGGAATCAATAAAATTGAAATAGTTTTTATTTTGTTTTAATTTTATTCTACAGATGTGGCCGGTGTTTAAAAACCAATATTAATTTTTTAAATCATTTTATAATCTTTGTTTATGGGTTAATTGTCGGACATTTTTAAAATTTTCGAGATAGATTTTACAAGAAAGAAAACGTGAGTCAAACTATTTTTTTTAAATACATAATATATTAGAAAAGTCTTCATTAATATTTCCTTAAACTTATGGTTGTTGCTATTTTTTAATAAAATAAGCTATCTTAACGGTATAGCTGTTTTTGATGTGTCAGTTTAAACTGACGCTAGGCACAGACGCGTAGGTCATTTATTTTATCATAAGTAACTAATTAAGTTGAGTTTTTATGGGTCAATATTGTTTCTATTTTTAAAATTTAGTAAAATTCAACATTTTTTGTTTTGCTAAAGTGGTGGTAATAATAATTTTTTTTAAAGTTATAACGTTCATGAAGTGATTCAGATGCTAGAAGACGACAACGATGAAAATTTGCTTGACATAGATGTCACAATTGTTCCACCTACAAATGTAAATGGTGATACTATTTTTTTCGATCCTGCTGCTCAGTGGGTATGTTTCACTTCCCTGGCGTTCAATGTATTGGGAAACAGCACATGATATTCACAATTAAATGGTGTCTAGTGCCATGTCACAAAATAGATTCAGTGCCATAATGAGCAATATTCACTTTGCTAACAATAGCGATTAAACCCAGGAGACAAATTTGGAAAAGTGCGTCCATTACTAGACCAAATAAATGCTTCATGTCAGAGAAATTTTCAATTAGAGCAAGTACTTAGCATAGACGAAAGTATGGTCCCTTATTTTGGCCGTCATGGGTCTAAACAATATATCCATGGCATGCCAATAAAATTGTTACTACTGCTTCAACTTATGCTGGAGTTGATCCGCTACAGAAAGCAAAGCGATTTTCAAGTCAACAGAAAAAAAGAATTGAAGTTGACCAGCCCAAAGTTATTCAGATATACAATCATGGAATGGGGGGAGTAGATCGTTTTGACCAAAATTTAGCTTGCTATATGATACAGCATTGATCAAAAAAGTGGTACTGGCCAATCTTTAGGTTCTGTTTAGATTTGGCAGTTCAAAATGCCTTTCAGTTGTATCGTCTGCAAAAAATAGATACTGGAACTTCTGTTCATGATTTGCTATCATTACAACGTGAAATTGTACAAGTGTATATGCGAAGCATGTCTCAAAGAAAAACTCAAAAATTATTATGTCCTGCTCCATGACTCTCACTTGGCCACGTCTTGTCTGATATACGAACAGACGGATTTGCACACTGGATTATCCAAAGTTCTCAGCAACGATGTGCTGCTGCTGGATGCAAAGGGACATCCATATTTGCATGCGAAAAATGTAATGTTGGGTTACATCCAGGCTGTTTCAAGTCATTTCATTTGAGCCATACTTAACCGTAATAATTTTGCTGACATGATTAATATTTCTTATGAACGTTTTATCGAACAAAATTTTTTTGAATTTGATTTTAGAAATAATAAATTTACTTGATCAAATAAATGGTTTACTAATAAAAATTAAGCAAATGGTGGTCATTTTTTCATTTTTATACATTTTTCAACATAAAAAAAGACCCAACCATCTGTGGCTAGCGTCAGTTTAAACTGACGGTCATATTTTTGGCTAGAAAAAAGTTTTGCCTCTAGAATTTTTTCAAAATTTTTTATGATGTTTGAATGTAAAAACAAAAAATAAGTACACAATTTTATAAAATTCTGTCATGGTTTAATATGGGTTAATTTTTCGCTCACACATCGTTTACTTTCCTTTTCTTTTCATAACTTTAATCTCTCATCGTTGCACACAACATGCTAAATTGTTTCTTGAATTCTATTGTTCACTAAATCTTTTAATGTGATATAAATCTGAAAATTTGATTCCATGGCCGTCTTAGTCACTTTTCCCATGATCAATTATTCAATATATACATATAGATAATAAATTTTTTAAATATTTGACCAGTAGCTACATACAAATAAAAAATATTTTGTGGAGTTAAAAAATTCCGACTCCGATCAAAATCTCCGACACTATTTATAAATTGTCAACAATAGCAACATGAGGGTCATTACCTCCCTATGATTCAAACATAACTACAAACCGGAAATAGAAAAAGGCGCTACACAATATCAGATATAACTGAACAGGGTAGTGATGACCGCTAACACTTGTCTAAAACTGCTCTTAAAAGTCCACATAAAATTTTGAAAACGAATCTTGTCGCACCACCATAGAATTCAATAAACTCTGCCTGCATGCAAACACTTGTAAATGTTCTACACATAAATTAGCACTGCATACTTTCCAACTCCATTGCCATTTTATCTAGAAACAGGCTGGCAACAAATTTTAATTTCAACTAATTCAGTACGATATGCTTTACACATAGAAGGCAGACAAAACACAATAAAATTTAATGGCCATATGTGATTAATGGCCAACAACCATTCAATCATTTACAATCATCAACACACATGTCTGGATCAAAGCAAGTAATGCATGATCAACAAACAAATGACTGTTAACAACCAACCAGCACCCAATATAAACTTCATAATCTGACAGCACTAGTCTCAAGTTAGTTAAATTTTGATACCACTTTACATTAAAAAAACACCTGCAAATAATTAATCATTCATTTATTTGAGAAATTTTGCAATCATATTAGACAGCATTACTGTCAACAGAGCATCTCAGTGTCAACAACAAATGTCAACAACAAATGAATCTTTAAAAAGTGGTGTGTGGTCTCGTGGTTGTGAAGCGAGGATGGTGGAGTCGCCTGTTGACTCTGTGGGTCAGAGGGAACTTGATCCTGCTGTCCTGTTAATACAATAACATACCATTCAATTTTTCTTAAAAGCTTTTTTCACATATTTTACAAAATTTAAAACATCTTTTACCAACAATGGAAATTCTCAAGCACAGAGAATTACTACAATAGTAGTTATATTATAAAATAATTTGGTAACTTTTATGACAATGAGGTATAAATTAAAATCTGTCAATTAACTTATGCATGAGAAAACTTAAATACAGATTTTTGGCATATACAATAGAGAAGGGATTAATAAGATTGATGGTTATCAAGAATAAAAACTAACAATGAACTGGTTCAAGTTCTTGGATCTGACTTTGCTTGATGGAATAGGATTAACCTTAATGATCTGGATGCTACTGGCACGAGCTCTGTGACGGGCCCCCATGTCTCTATCTGTCAACATAACAAATTAAATTATTAATTTAAATTTCTATCTATTACTAATAGAAATATGAACTTATAATAAAATCTAATTCAATCTCATTAGGAGTAAAACCTTAGCATTTAGTTGTTTACATAGAATAATATTGAAGACCTTTAAATTTTACTCTGCCTCTAACAAAACGGCTTGATATTTTTATGATAAATTGTTTGAATGTTGAAAGTAAAAGGAAATTATTGTTATTAAATAAATAGTTTAAAAAATGTTATATATTAAATAGTATGGCAAAATCATAGGACAGTGCCTGCAGTGCAATTGAAAACACAAGAGTGTGTTTTGCAGGTCCGATCAGTGGGCTGCTTGTAACAGCATCACACCCGTAACCGAACTAAACCATCAAACTGTGAACCAATTCATTACATTTCAGACAGTAAACGAACTGCACACAAATGGAGTGAAAAATTTGTGGCAATGCGCCAAACAAAAATTTAAAAAGATGACTGGTATGTGCAATGCTTGCATATCATCAAACATTGGCGATCTCACGTGGCTATGTACCATTGCAGATCGTAAAGAACGATTCCAGAAAGCTCAGAAACATATTTGACATTATCACACAATTTGAAATTGTGACACTTTATTTTGTTTCACAATTAATTATTTTTTTCATTCAATGAACAACTTATGTGCGCGTATGTTTTAAAATTTATTTTAAATACAATTTTTACATAAAATGATTTAATTTAAAAATTATAAATTGAAAAAAATTAAGCACTTGGTCAAAAATATCAATTAGGTGTTGAGTCAAATTTAAAACTCACGTGTGGAATGTTAAGGCTCTACCCTAATCAGGGAGAATAAATTTTATAATTTCAACAAATTACAAAAAACAAAACTACATACAACACTGTGTAATTGCACCAGCTGTAGTCAAATCTCTGTACTCCCTGTACATGTTGTGAGTTCCACTTCGAGAATCATAACGCAACCAAACTCCAAAATTTTTAATTGAAGTTGGCCTTTTCTCATAAATCTAAAAAAATTAAAATTTTAGGATTCAAGGGCACACTTATCATTAAACACTTTGTAGTTCACACATCAAAATAAAATTTTTAATTGAAGTTGGCCTTTTCTCATAAATCTAAAAAAATTTCAATTTTAGGATTTAATGGCACATTTATCATTAAACATTTTGTTGTTCACACATCAAAATAAATTGTTAAAAACAGAATCGGTAGCTTTTAGTTTTTAAAATGAAAATAAATCAAAACTTTTTTGGTCATTTGAATGAGACCTGACTCCCATAAAAAAAAAATAAATTAAGGTTCTTAGGACATTCACATGCATCCAACAATTTGAGTGAATTTCTGGTTTGCAAATAATTTTACATTGAAAATGTGAAAAACATTTTATCATGACATCTCTACTGTGACTTACTTGTTGACACAAAAGAATTTCGCCTTGTGTTCTTTTGACTTTTCTAAGATAGGAAGCGTAGAACCAGAACCTGGATTTCGCTTGGGGACGATCTGGGGCAAATATTCTCATCTGGTAGATGGGGGGCGTCCTCATCTTGTCGGTAGGCATCATGCGCCCGACAACTTTGTACTCTTTCAACTAAATATTTAAAAATTTTAACTAAGCAATCTGATTCGATAATCGCCCCTTGACAAAAACGACATCTCAAACGAAATTAAATTGAACAACAACGATTTTTAATAAAATAAAACACGTGTAAATAATACCAACATCTCCCTTAGCCTTCATTTTGGTTTATCAAAAAGGAAAAAGAAATTGGTATTTGAAAACACTGAATAGAAACAAAAATAACTTTTTATGCGCGGAACTTTTGTGAAACTATTAAAACTGCCGGGTTACTTCGCTAATTTGAAGATAATTATTTTGTATTTTATAAAAAAAAACTAGCTGACTCGGTGCATTTTATAACACTTTAAAAATAAAATAGATATTTTGTTAAAAGCAGAGTTTCAGGGGTCAAAAAAACCTTGAAAAAACCACAGAACACTTTTAACAAAAGGTAGTTACAATCATTAAAACATATATAGTTTTGTGCTGTGCGGCTTCATGGAAAGTGAGGCTGCCGTGGGATTTAACGGTTGCCTCCAGACTGGGAGGTATAAAGCATAAAGTCAATTTTTGGAGCTTTTAACGTAGGAACGCAAACACAATTTTTGAAGCAAATAAAGTAGCATACGTATGTAAGTACGTATAATATACAACCAATAGTTGATAACATACTACATTGAAAGGATTACCGAAAAAAGTAGTCAAAAACTTTGCTTTCTATATTATATAAATTGAAAAATGTTGATAAAAATACGATACTTGACGAAAATGCAGTTATATTTCTAAAAAATTGTATCTACGACAGTCTTAACGCTAATTATATATATATAACACATGGTACTGGATATACCAGAATTAAGAGATGCAACCTCAAAAATAAGGAAACTCGAGGTTATCGTTGCCGGAGTAGAAATCTATTCAAAATCAAGTGTCTAAAAACGTTGACGAGGAAAATAAAGCAGATATATCACCGGTGCTTCTTACTTTTAGACAAAACCACTGGAAATGATAAGACACAGAAAAATATCACACAACTCAAGCTTTAGAAGAAGGTTGAACCAGATTCATCAGTGTAACACATCTTGATTAATATTAAACGATATTTCTATTACTTTGAACCGAATGATGCCAGTGACAAACACCAAGCTAGCTTTAATATTTTTAGAGATATATTAAATTTAATGTAGACATATGACTGTGAGTGCCACTGGTTTACCATTTTGTCACGCAGAAAACAACATAAACACATATAGGAAATAGAATAATATATAACAAACATTTATCGTTGTGATAAAGATGTTCAATAAAAAAAGCATTAATCGATATTATAGCCAGAGCATAAAAATGACAAACGAAAAAAACTAAGCCAAAACTTAGGGCTAACTATAAGAGAAATACGAAAACTATAAAAATATTAAAAATACATTAACTGTGGTAATGTAACATGTTCACTACAGATGGTAGCGGTAACTTGTAACTATGTTTGCACTATAACTAATATAACAAAAAATTAAAAAAAATGAGTCTACGTTAAAAATATAACAAACATATAAAAACAATACGTTATCTGAAAACAAAAATCATTGCAATGATAAATAACAATTCATTAATTGAATACTGGTTTGTAAAATCATTTGAGTTGACTTTTCCACAAAAGCTCTCAAGCAAAAATATTTTTAAGCAAAAACGAAGCAAAAATTTTAGAAGCCGGAAAATTTCACAGATTGGTTGAAATAATAACGGCCTATGTATTTTTCGTTGCATTGGGATGGAAATCTATTATAGTAATTATTAATAATCTAACGTAATGAAAATTTAGTAAATGAGGAAACATTAAAGGAAGTGTGGAATGTGTGTAAACGCGTATTGTATGTTTGAAAAGTTTTACGAAATGTTTTTCGAATAAGCTAGGTTGCAATTAAAAGAGTACATACAAACTCGTTCAATAAGACGTTGAGCAGCAGAGGCTGAGATTTCTTGACAATTTTTCTTACAAATAAATTATATACAATAAATGATTTTTGAAAATGGCAAATGAAAAATAAATTTATAATTTGTAATGAAAAAGTCACATCAAGGAAATTTCATCAATTACTCTGTTCGGCATCGGAGTATACATGACGACCATTTTGTGGACGAACGAATCGGAAGGGGCCACCTCATTCAGTACCTTCTTCTCCTCATCAAACGTAAGAAGAAACAATTCCTCCTTACTGGGTCCCCCAATCAAATAGATTGTATCATCGTATAAGCAGCTCATCGAATAAATATGATGACCAGCACATCCAGCAACTTCAAGTAGTGTCCACTGATTTGTTTCAAGATCGTACATCTCTGTCTGGTGGCAATCGTTAAATCCCATGGCAGCCTCACTTTCCATGAAGCCACCTAGCACAAAGAGGTTTTCATTTTTAAAGATCATCACGTGACTGTGCCTACCAACGTTCAATGGAGCCAGTTCCCTCCAATCTCCTGAATGAATAGACTTTGTGTAAAAGTTATTGATGGGTACAGAGTGCTGTGGATCGTCACTTATGCCTCCAGACATGTACAAATGATCGTTATTTGATACTGCAGACATGTTGTAACAACCATGTGTTAACGGAGCAGAAAACGACCACACGTTATCTATCGGGTTGTAAAACTCAACAGAATGTAATATTATTTCCCTATCGATGTTGTTGGATACAATGTGATCGATACCAGCGATGGCATAGATTCCATTATTTGTTGAAACCAAAGAGAAACTAACTCTTGCTTCATTCATCATTGACAGTTCTACCCATTGCTGAATGTTGGGGTTGTAGCTGTAAAATGCCTTGCTACTGCACCAATTCCCTCTTTCATAACCACCAGCAACGAATATAAAATTGCCCAGGTTTGTGATGGATGAAAACTCAAAGACTGTGCTTATAAAACTGGTGTCAACATTTTCTGTGAGTACGCCATTAACATTCTTCAGCTTGTAACTGATGCATGTGTCGTTATCAATCCCAGAGTACAAAACTAAGAACTCTTTTGAACCCCTAGCGCCAAAATGTTCATAACCTTTCAGACATTGACTACTTGGATTCAACAGATAATCTTTTGCTGAAGTTATTTCCAAATCAATTTCGGGGATAGATGTTATACTTTCGTCAATATTTTCAAGATCATCCAAATCAAATAAGTGATATTTCACTGATTTTAAAAGGCGAAGTTTAAAACCTTCTCTCTGTGGTAAGTCGTAGCAAATCCATTTTCGTAAAAAATCAAAAATAGTTTTTTCATCTGCCTCAATATAGTAAGTACCATCCATCAGTTCTGTAAGTATGGTTGATGACATTTTAAAAGTATCAGACTTCATTGACAGAGGAATAAAACTGCTTGAAAAAAAAAGCAATATCTCGTGTTTAATAGAAGCAACATCCATGCAAAAAACGTCAGCTAAGTTGATAACATTTTCATAATTTAAGATGCTTAAATAATGAATCATGTAATGTCTACAGACATGAATTAGCCAATCAATGTGAAAAAATCTTGCAGCCTCCAAGATACCATTGATTGTAATATGATCAATCGTTATATAGCCATGGTAGAAATATTCAATCATGGCCGAGAAACCGAGAGAGCTGATTTCCTTCAATTCCAGGACATCCATCTGCTTCTCCTGCATGTTGTGGGAGAACATGGCAAGAAAGTAGTCACTTGATTTTGCGAGGACGTCTTTGTGGGCTTTGAACGTGTCACTGCCGACGATCAGCTTGATGTCGCACGTGTAGTCGTACATCTTCAGACCAACTTTTTCAAACTTCAGGTTGACATACTTAACTTTTACGTTGGAGAGCTGTAGAAAAGTAGAAAATAAATTTATATTATCTTATAAAATGTAGTAATAAGAAATGTTTATTAATGATGATGACTAACATAAGTTCACACTATGGTTTTCATCTTAGAAATATGAATTCATTTAACCAAGTGTTGAATTAAAAAAAAAGAATGAAAAAGTAAGAAATACAATTTTTAAAAAGTTTATAAAAATTATTTCACATGTTTATCATCAAAAGATATAACAAAAATTAGTTAATTAAATAAAGCAGAATTAAAATAACCATGGAATAAAATGTTTCTCAAAATTTATTCATTGTTTTGAATAAAAGTGAAAAAAGTTTAACAATGTAGTAGCAGTGAGTAAAAGTTTTTTAGTTGTGTTAGTTAGGGTTAGGAAAAAAGACAGCTGATTAAAAAACAGCAAATCCATGAAGAATATTTCTTCTAGAAATCTTTTATAAACTGACTTTCAACACTTGCATGTCATTTTGGACTCTATATTAATTAAATTCAATTGATGCATAACAAACCATATGAATCATTTTTCCATGTTAACAACAGGTTCAAATTTTGCAGTTCACATAATATTTAACTTTAAAATTTAAAGTTAAATAGTTTAATTTTAAATTTAACATCTCCCTGATTCTTTCTTACATTACATTCATTATTATAATTATTATATTAATTAATTTTAATAAAATAAAGAACCTCAATAATATCAGTTCTGTCTGGATTTAATTCCCCGCGATCTTCCAAAGGAATCTCCATCTTGCAAGAGAGGCAGACGAACCAATGAGCGAGGAATCTTCGTTAGGAACAATGGACTACTTGGCAGCCAACTCTTATGTCATATCAATCCAATTAGATAAATTTATTATGGAAAGATTAGTAATCATAAGACGAAAAACGGATTTAAATTACAAATGCGCTATTAACTCAGTTTGACACGGTTTGACGGGTTTGACACGCATATGTTTTCATTCGCGGGTAGATTACTGCAAAAGTATTTTTATGGCCTTCCTGGCAAATCAATCACAATATTGCAGACAAAACAGAATCAGTGAGGTTAATTGGTTTTTGGTGCTGCAAAGTTTGAACATGTTTCTCCTCTGCTCAAATAATAACAATGGCTGACAATAGAAAAGTTCAAAATTAATATCAGTCATCAACATGGTTATAATATATATATATATATATATATATATATATATATATATTATAACCATGGTCATCAAGTTTAAATGTTTACCAGGCTGTGCAGCTACATACCTGATCCGCAGATGACTTTTATGCAATATGTATATATCACTTTGGTCTCGATGTTTGATTCTCTTTAGAATGAGGTTATAGTTAATATTACTTATTTAACTGGTTCTATTATTTGGTGAATGATTGTTAGTATGAAGGCATTTATTTAGAGAAGAGTTTATTTGAAGGTGTAGTTATTGGGATTGAAACTTATTCAACAGGTTCGATGAGTGATGTTGATTTTTGTTTCGTGGATATATTGCTGTTATTTTTGTGATCGTGGATTAAATATGAGATATTGCCTTTGAGATGCGCCTTTGAGATATTGATTTAATTGGTGCTTTATAAATGTTTTAATAAAATATGTCAATATAATTCAATTCGACAATTACATAACGCATAAACCATGGAAGGGATGGCGATCCTGGTGTTATGAGCTAATGTAAGAGAACACCAAACCAGGAAGAGCAGAAGTGAAAAGAAGAAAAGGATAGTATTCGTTTGGACAAGATGGACACGTGTTTCGTCCCTACCGGAGATTCATCAGCAGCTCGATTACCTATCAGAATTATATCGCAGTTTTTTTCCTATATAGCCCCACGAATGCTTTTATTTATTTTGAGGATTGTTAGTTTTATTCGTTAGGATTTGTGACCCGAAAACCTCTGGACAGTTGCCTCGTCTTAAACCCGGCTCTATGAACATTGAACTAGCGAAATATGTTTCATTAAGGCTGTCCTTCATGTAACTAAATGGTAATAATTTGTTAAAAATTGTTTTCTGATAAAACTCAGTAATTCATTTTTAAATGGTAATACAGTAACTATATATAAGCATAAAATACTTTTCTGTATGAACATTGAACTAGCGAAATATGTTTCATTAAGGCTGTCCTTCATGTAACTAAATGCTAATAATTTGTTAAAAATTGTTTTCTGATAAAACTCAGTAATTCATTTTTAAATGGTAATACAGTAACTATAAATAAGCATAAAATACTTTTCTACATTTGAATAAACGTACATCATGTATTTTAGGTATATGAGGGATAAACACATGTAAAATGTATATAGTCAAACATATATATATAATATATATTCAACATATAAATATATAATATATTTATATATCTATTTATATTTATTATTTATATTTTTATTCTATATATACGTTTATATATGGCTAACATTTTATTACTGTCGTCACTGAATTCTAATGAACGCGCCGACCAGTTTGAAAAAAGCTCGGGATTCCCCACTCTCAAAGCAGATGTTTTCTTGCGATGCAGGACGTTCTTCACGTCGCAATCTGCGCTCCGAAATTAAAATGTCGTTTAAATGATATCTCATATTTACAGGGAGTTTATGTATGCTGTATGTATGTTATGTATGTATGTATTAATATATGTATGTATGACATGCATGTGTTTGTATATTTGTGTATCTGTTTGTATAATAATTGTAGTAGTGTATATTATAAAACATAAGATAAATGTATTTATCTACTTACATTTATTATTGATTAGTTTATTTCTACAGGATTAATTACTTTTAGTTTCTTATACTCTTTCGTTTTTTCTTTCTTATCTTCTTAACCTCTTTGTTAACTTTAACTAAAATATTTAAAATTACATTGCCTTCTATTTTTGGTTTTAAATGGAAACTAAGAGAGGAAGCATAAAAAAATGCGAAGGATTGTTAATCTAGCTAGAGTTTACTTTACATTTACACTAATGTGTTTCAGTATTGTTGTAGTATATAAAAAGCATATTAGTATTTGTAGTATTTATTTTATATAATTTTTTCTATTATTTATTCATTCATTGCAAATGATCAACAGGCAGATGATTGGTTATGTTCCTTGATTCATCTCATGTGACACATAAACAACAGATACAAAATAATCTTTAATTAAACAGAAACTTGTCTAAAGATATTCATACATTTCAGTAAATTGTAAATATCACCTGTAGTATTTCTCTTCTTTATAATTTCAAATTAAAACTTAACCAACAATGAACTATAATATTAAAACTAACATTTGCATGCTGTTGCTGGTGTTTTGTTCATCAATGCTGTTCTTTGTTGCTAGTGGTTAGTAAATAATAGAGTAATGGTTGCAAATTTTTTTATGTTTCTTCAAAATTTAATATGATTTCATTCATACTTTTACCTACAGTTAATTTAATTAGAACTTTAAGACTAATCTTTTTTCTATAATAAAACTTTTTTTTATTAATTTCATTGTTTTATGGAACCTATAATAATTTAATTGGAATAATAGAAATAAACTGATTGTTATAATAATATTTATTAACGAATCTTCAATATTTTTTATCTTTGAATCATTTTCTAATAAAACAAGCTGCAGCTTTTGAACAATTTGACGACACGTTTGCCTACAATCATGCTTTTGATGACGGCAGGACCAGTAACAACTACACTGATAGTTTCAAGAAAAATCTAAAAGATGACCTAACTGGAGGTTACAATTTTTGTTTTATATGAGTTTTCTTCCATTTCATGAATTTGACATTTTTTTCTTTGGAAAAACATTTTTCACACCAATGAAGTTCTAAATGAAAGTTAATGAACAAATAATAATTTTTGTGTGTCTGTGTGTGTGTTTTTATACAAAAGTTTAAATTATACAGGATACAATAAAGCCTATACAGGATACAATAAAGCCAAGCAGAGAACAATCGAGATGTTTGAGAAGTTGTTCGAGGCCATTCATTCAAACATTCCGCAACGCTCTGTCTGCTCATGTGCTAACAACAAATGCCAGTGTTGTGTACACTATAAGGCAGATGGTCATTTCATTTTGTATTTACTTTTCACAGTTTTTCTGGTTTATTTAAAAACTTTGTTAGATTTGTGTTTTAAAGATGTATCATATCGTCTTTATAGAATAATTTTTTTCAAAATGTGTTGAGCAATTCACAATTAATTAAACTTAAGAATGATATTGAATTATGTTAATAATAGTCTATTTAAAATAACGACATGAAAATAAATCATCACCTATTAGTATGTATTTCTGTTGCATACCTGCCCGATGTGTATGGAATAGAAGTGGATGTCATTGTTAATGGAAGAGTCGTTTTCTCCAGAGAAATTTCAGGTTGGTAAGATTTGTTTTATGATGTCGTGTTTTCGTTAACATGTGTATGTCGGTTGGATGATTTTGGTTGGAAAACATACATGCACTGTTTAACCCTCAATGGGTCCTTGCTAAAAGGTTACGTTCCCGGACCTTGGAGTGCAATTTGCACCCCAGTCAATATTCGTATGTAAAACAATTGTAACAAACTCAAATTTTTTTTAATAAAGATAAAATACGTTTTAAAACTAGAATATGCATATTATATTTTCTCAAACGATCAACTAAAAAAGATGTTAGTAATGAGAGACTCCCAAAAACTTCATATAAGTAAAATTTTAACTATATTGTCATTTTAAATTGTTATAAATCAAATGCAAATGATGTTCTTTTTTCAAATTTAAGTTATAAATAATTTACAAGATTGTTATGAACAAATTTCACAAAGTATTTTTGAAATGTTCATAGAATGTGCCGGACAAGCGTGCCTGAAACATCCATTGCAGAACATACGAGTTTTCCTGTCACACTCGCGCGGGCACAGAGGACAACGTCCTTGTGTCCTCTTTTCTTTAGTTGGTCTCTTGATTCTTCTTTTTCCAAGGTCCAACTCTAGAAGTGGGATTGCATCCATGATTGGCTTTCTGAG
Source organism: Helobdella robusta (assembly GCF_000326865.2). Taxonomy (NCBI): domain Eukaryota; kingdom Metazoa; phylum Annelida; class Clitellata; order Rhynchobdellida; family Glossiphoniidae; genus Helobdella; species Helobdella robusta. Next base: position 3,542,555 of record NW_008703839.1, read on the forward strand.
CCGAACGGAATTGTCCAAATGTTTCCTAATTAGTGGCTCAACAAGAGACTCCCCGAGACTTATGATAAATTGGCGACGACGTATAGCCTTAGAAGATTTATTCCAATCAGTGTTGTTGCACATCTAGATCACAAAACTAGCAATAGCAGCTAAGTCAAGCATGTTAAAAAACAAAACGGTCCAGTCAAACTCTTTCCAGCGCTTTTGTTTATCTGGATAAGTAGAGTTCCATTTGGCATAACATCGTTCTGCTTCTCTGTTTGTTTTTCTAATAACTACAGACTGAATCTCTCGAGATAAATACAATTGAAACACTTCTTTTATTAAATTTTTACGTCCATCAAAAGTGACGCCCGTTTGTTGCCGAATTATGTCCTGAACTTGCCGTCGGTGGATTGCAGGTGGTTTTGTCTGCCTTTTCGATCCACAATTGTATTAATACTAACAACGGACTGATCTACAGCTGTTTGTTGTGCTGAATCGGATGTACCGCGTGTGTCCCTTCCACGACATGATCTGCTTCTACCTCCTCTTTCTCCACTTGCTATACCTTTACCTCTTTTAGTCACTGTTGTAGAAAGTTGATTTACCGACTCTTCATCAGATGTAATGGCATCTTCCGATTCATCTTACTCATGATCTTCAGTATCAAAATCAGCACCTAATCCTAGCAAATAATCTCCATCTTCACTACTGGCATCATTTTCTGTAACATTGTCTTCTTCACTTTCTGTATCTTCCTGCATAATCAGTCTAAGAGCTTCAGCTGTTGAATAACTAGCCATGTCACGTAGTGTTAGATGAAATGCAAATAAAACGAAATGACTGACATTCAAAAAAAGGTTCAACTGATAGCTAAATGTTAGTAAAATATTATTTCATCATAATTAACAAAATTTATTAGCAATAATAATTTTTTTTGCACCCCCAATAAACCAAGTATGGTTTATTAGGGGTGCAAAATGCACCCCCAATAAAAATATTTCGGTAAAAATCAGCGCAAATGTTTATTTTATCATTTAAGACAAGAAATGATAGAAAAATGGTATCTTAACAATGTCCTAGAGCATGATTGCTGTAGTTTAATTAATAAAAATGTAGTAACCATGGAAATTGCTTTGGGGTGCATATTGCATTTGAATATAATTTATTATCCACATTGTCACTGATTTGTTTCAGTTTTTTGTGGGGCAGTTTGAAAATTGAATTCGATAAATTAAAAATTGAAATTGATAAATTGAAAATTGATATGATAATATTTGATTACGGAGTTCATCTGTCACGCTCTTAACTGCACACAGATCTTATGATGTTATTACGTTTTACAATGTGTTACTTAAAACACTGATAATCTATTACAAATCTGTTTTAAAATTTGCCGACGACGTAAAAATTAAAAATAAGACTACTGATGTCGAAGATGCTGTTAAGCAACCTATCTGCATTAATATATTGTGAGTCTAAAAATCGACAGATGAAGTTTCATTGTACTTTCTCGGCATGAACTGCGTGTATGTATGTGTATCCATTAAGTTATGTATTGCTCGTTCAACAGTGCTGCCGCTAACTGAAGAAAAATAACTTTGAATCGCATTTTGTAATAAATAATATTAGAAGCAATGAAATGAGTGAGACAAACGAAAAGTAAGAAAGTTTTCGGTCGATAATGTTAAAACTGTTGGACTTGTTAACATTGCCGAAATGATGGAGTCATTGCAGGTGCTTAATGCCTGAATCGCGCTGTCGTTACTTGACTTACTTCAAAAGAATTGCCTTATTACTGTTTTTATTCATTTTAGAAACCGTGTTGCATTTGGAATTTTATTTAATATCTAAATGTCAAATAATTGATTATTTTTAGCAAATAATTTTTATCGTGTTGTTGAACGAATAATTTGTTATGAACATGTAAGCTGCTTTATTAATTATGCTCCACATCAACGAAATCGCCACAACTATTGTACTTATGTAAATTCCAGTCAAATAGGCATAATCTACTACAATTGATTGATTAATTTTTGATTACAATAACGGAATTAGAATACATTTTAATGTATCAAGACAAATAAGATATATATTTAAAAATAATTTATTATGTACGTACCGACTATTATATATTCAATTCTTAATAATCTTAACAGCTAAAAACCCTCCACCGTTATGTCTCGGTCTGCCTTACGTTGAAAGGTTTTTGTCCCTTTGCATCGAATTCTACGACCTTGACATTGCCTCGCACGAGTTTACTGGATGTGTTAAAGTTGAGTTTCGTCTGGAGAAAGTGAAGGTCAGTAGATGTTAAGCCACTTTGAAAACTTCAAAACTTTTACTGAAATGTAATGGATGTAATCAAAATGTAAAAATTTGTTACAAATCAATTCAGTCACATAAGCAAAATTGTTTATGATTAAAAAAACATGTGTAAAAAAATTAAATATGAAATAAAGTGCCAGGATGTTCAGTTCATGACTACAAAACTTCTAACTTTGCAGGTTTTCGACAAAGATCTTGGCTGCTTCAAGCTTCCCATAGCTTTCAGACACGATCATACATTCGATGAAAAGCTTTGAAAACTAATTTTTTGAATTTACAAAAAATTGAAGTTTTTACGAATAATCATGTTATAAAGCACTTTACTTCAATTTTAGTTACTTAATTTATTCGACAAGAATTGCCTTATGACTGTTTTTAACGTTTTAGAGATCATGTCATGTTATATTTGAAATTTCATTGACAATCAAAATGTCAAGTGATTGATTATTTTTCTTGTTAATAATTTTTTGTTTTGTTGCTTTCCAATCACTGAACAAATGATCTTTAATGAACACGTAAGTTGTGTGTGACGAACAGGCGAGTTGCACTAACAAATTTTATTTTACCTGTTGAACAATTGTTTTGTTTATCGGATCTGATGCTATAAAACAAGTTCTTTAAACGTGGTCAGTTTATTTTATTTACAATTTTTAAATCACATACATTCATATATAAAAACTTTATATTAGGCTATGAATGTTCATACAACGTTAGTTGAAATGATGAATTGATGAAAGATCGCATAATGTTCAAGCAAAGATCGATAAACGTTACAATATTCGATATAAGAGAACAAAAAAAAATATAGATAAAAAAAATACTTTTTTAAAAATAGTTTAGCAGACAGAGAAGAGGAGTCAATATTTTATGGGCATGCGAAGAGCTGACGGGTTTGATTGATTAAACACACACTTCACGTTTTGAACATGCTTCTTCGATGTTTTTCTATCTTTGCTTTGATAAAACATTCAAAATACACAACCAGAAACTCAAACAAATATTTAATCCACTTTTATGAAAAAGTTAACAAATATTATTATTGTATTCCAAAGAATTTTTTTCCTTTTTTCCTTATGGTAAATGTTCAATCAGTATCAGTATCAACAAAGGCTTTGAAATTAGGCCAACGAGCTTGCAGTTTTTTAAATGTTTTAGAATATTTAAAATAAAAAGTAAAGAAAACTTACAAACTTTAAAAAATGATATATAGTGATAGAAAGTATCAAAACATCATAAATTCAAAATATATTGGTTATCGTGATGACGATGGTGATGACGACGACGATGATTATATAAAGTCATTTGTGAAGTACCCGAGCAAGCGTTTTATGCGCTAGGTAATTTCTAATGTAATGTTGATTGTGAAGGCGGTAATGACCCTGTGAACATGAGATTATTGGTCCAATATGGGCTTCATGGGCAAATGATTACCCACATGGGTGTTTTGTGGGCCCAATGCGGGTTTTATGTGTATGTGCTCCACAAAGGCTCAATAAGGGTTGTGTAGGCTTTCGCAACTATATAAAATTCAAAATTTTGTGACATTTTATTATTCCATTGTAATATTTAATGAACATTTTGAATAAAAATTCTAAATATAATGCTTTTTTTCAATAATTAATAAAATGGACAAGGTTTCTAAAAATTATATTGGACAACCATGGGTCCCTTATGGGCTATCTGGGCTAGTAGTCAAAAATTAAAATATGTGATGATTCAAAGCTAAATGTTTTTTGTATGTTATGGTATACTATGAAATGTTTTATACTTATGTTTTTATCAACTTAATTGGGTCTATTTTTATGACTGCTGTTTTATTTCTTTTAAATTTTAGGACATCGCTTAATTTTGCCACGCTTTATGTTTACTTTTCAATACTAACTCGGAAATTTTGATCGTGTTCCTTTGTTCCTTTTCATCGCGTTAAAGTTGATATATCAGTATTAAGAAATTATAATTATATAATTTATCAGTTATTTTATTCAATTTTTTTCAACTGTCTTGGCGTGCTGAATACTGATAGAAAGGTAATGATTTAATAAATTAAATAATTTTTTTGTGATCTGAATGCCCCTTTGATTTGTTCTTTGTTGTGTTAACATAACTTTGTTAATATTTTAATTTATTGTATAATATTTTAATTTATTTTATAGTATCATAACTTAGACAAAAGAATAAATAAAAAATAGATTCTTTGAATGATTATAACATAGTTTCAACTTTGTTAATATTTTAATTTATTGTATAAATAATATTTTAATTTATTTTATTTTATAGTATCATAACTTAGACAAAAGAATAAATAAAAAATGGATTCTTCGAATGATTATAACAAGCGTACTTTATCTAGACAAGACACATAAAGAGGAAGGTGGAAGATTTTTTTAATAAAATTCCTATGGAAGAAACAAATGTAGCATCATTAGTTGATCAAAATAATGAGCAAGATTGCACTACTAGGAACATCAATAATATTGATGCTAATGAAAATTATGAAAGGTACAACGATCAGCTAGAAGAATCTTTTAGTCTGCCATCAAAAATATTAAAATTTCAAGATTCTGATGGTGCTAATGATGAAAGTTCCAGTTTGTTTATGTATAATATAGTGAAAGTTCTAATAATACAGAAATTTCAAGCTTATCAACCAGCACTTCATCATCTAGCAACCTAAGAACTTTCAAAGAGCATCTAGCTACATGGGCTGTACAATATAAAATTAGCCAAAGAGCACAAAATGCATTATTGAAAATTTTTTCTGAGTTTGGATGAAGTAATAAGAAGAGTGATGTCTCACATAATGAAAAATGATGTAGCCTTTGGATTCAACATGGTTGGGAAAAAAGGGAAAATGCCATTTGGAAGTTCAAAATTATTCGAGATTGTATACAGTAAGTATAATTTAAAAACCATTTTCTTCAATTCGTTTTACTTCAATTTTAATATTTTTTTCCTTAGTATTCATTAATCTTTTTTTATTAAAGTTATTTTTTTGTCTTGCCCGGTTCCAGCCATTGTAATCCCCACATTTCTCCAAGGCTGAATCCCGTGGTAGAGTCTACCAAGGGACTCAGCTTTGGAGAACATGAACCTGGAGATGAACCTGCAGTAGCTACAATAAACATATGGAGTACTCCATGTTTATCATAACTACTGCAGGTTCATCTCGGATAGCTGACTCCTGGCCAACTCAGCCTTACATCTTTTCGGAATAAATTTATGTTAATAATTTTTGTAAAATAATTTTTTTATTCTTATAACAGGATTAGTCAAAAAATGCTTCAATTGGAGAGGTCATGAAAAGAAATGTGGAGTTAGCAGTGGCAAAATGGTTGACTGGTGCTCAAGACAGATGGTAAAAAGGCATTTCGGTTGAACAAATCAAATTCATCTGTAAGAACAAATGAAGGAAATTTTTCAGATGAGGCATCAGATGAAGAAGATGAAAATGATAATTGTGCATAAATGAAATTTTTTATACTATAACATTTTATTTTTAGTATTTATAACCTGACTTTCTCATTTAATTATTTTTTTGAACATTGAACATTTAGTATTTTTTGTTGTGGAAGTTTTATCAAAATAAAATATACTTCAAAAAATGCAACATGTGTGCGTGTGTGTGCATACTTTTAAGCCCATTTAGCCCACGTAAAGCCCGTTTACATTCTCTTATTTAGCCCATGTAAAGCCCTTTTTACATTCTCTTATTTTCCCACATGGGTCCCACGCGAATTGGGCGGTCATTTTGTTACCGGTCCCACGTGGGCAGCCCATATGAGGCCTATATGTCAGCCCACCTGTGACCTATATAGGTCCCATTTTTTATTGTTCACTGGGGAGAGCTGCGATAAAAACGAGATGTAAAATTGTGTAAAAATTGAAGCATTCATGTGGAATGGAATTGTAATTTAGTAAATTAATTTATTTATATTACCTAAAATAAATGATTATATTGACGAAATAAATAATAACTAGATGAATGATGCTCCGAATTTGTATTTTATAGACAAAAAGAGAAAGCTATTTTTGATTGAATAAATTCTACTAGCCTATAAAAATCTTTAGATTGATAAGTCTCATCTTATCAAACATTCATGTCCATTGACATTAATTAATTGAATTCCAGCCAAAATACCTTCTCTTTCCCCTCCTTCTCTCTCCCTCTCTCTCTCTTTCTCTCTCCCTCTCTCTCTCATCTCTTTTCATTCTCTTTTCTCGATTTACCGTTTTTTAACCTTTCTGTACTCACTCAAAAATTTTAATTAAATTAGTTCTTTAAATTTGAAAATTCTTTTTTGATTACGTACCTACTAAGCGTAAAATGTTTATAAAATAAAATAACAAAAATAATTTATTTTTAATAAACATTTTGTTCGTAAAATATTTAAAAATAAATTCACCAAAATTATGTAATTGTCATTTTAAACGCGTGGTTTTTTTTAACTCAATAATTTAATAATGGGCTGGCGTAATCGGGATCTTTTGAAAGTTTGAAATATAGAAAACTAATATTAAGGAATAATTTTTAATGAAATGTTCAATTACCTAGTTAACCGCAGCAATGCATATTTACATCACGATCACATACATAAGTCATTATATGGTTTGCATAACGATTATATTAGCGGTATTTGATTAGCACTGAATGCTGCTGTTTTTAATAGCGGATCTAGGCGGCGTTGATGATGAGGAAGGCTAAGTCTAAATTTCTTCAATTCAGGTGGTAGGTACGAATATGGTATTAATTCGTACATTAATTAATGTGATATTGTAACAACGAAGCTAATCGAACTTGTTCATGTTCATTGATGATGTTTCACATCTTGCTGCTACCCTAAAAACTGTTGCAGTATGAATTTATTGATTCCGTCTTCATCCTTAACTTCATCTTCATCTTCATACCTTCATCATGTTATGCATTTTATTCATCATTTTGTATCATTTTTTCCATGTCAATGAATCTAGTCTTCATTTTTTATATGTAATTTTCCTGGTATAAGCTATTATAACCTAACATTTTAATGGCAACCGTTTTTACATTACTTCTCTCTCTCCTTCTTTCTCTCTCTCTCTCTCTCTCCCACTCTTACTCTCTCTCTTTCTCTCTCTCTTTCTCACTCTCTCTCTCTCTATTTCAACAACTCATTTTCTCAACTACTAATAGCATAAGATGTCAATCCACACAAATGAAAATTAAAACGATAAATCGATTGAAACGCTCACAGACAGATTGCAAGCTAGCTCACTTCGTCGAAGACTGAGCAGCATCATCAGCGCAACAATGTGGCCGCTGTCAGGCAGGCAAACCATGCTGGCCCGACTAAAAGGAATTAGGAAAAGCTTTCTACAATCACAACTGTTATAACTAAGGGCCGAAAATTAATAATAAAATAATGAAAATAACACAATAATTATTGTAGTTAATTTATGCTATCAGAACTTAACTAACTAGAAAAGGAGATATAAATTATACTGAAAATGATTGTTATATAAGACGTTATTTAAGAGTTATGGCAGCCAACAATGAGAATAATAATAAAATTAATAATAACAATAATAATAATAACGATATAAATAGTAAAAAAATAATGAGCAGCCGTAAATTCGAAAATTCAAATACCCGAACTGCAAACATCGTTAATATTGCAGCAGTGCCAGCCAGCCAACCTTACAACACGCCTGCGCGGTACTACTACGTACTCTACAACATTATTATTCCGCCATCGAAACATTTGTACAACGATAATAACAGCAGCAAGTAGATGAATGGGATGATAAAATTTATCGTAAGATGCGTCGAGTTTGCAAATATTGAAATGTTTATCATTGCAGATTTCATCCATGCTAGTGACGTCACTGTTGGCTGTTACTATGTTCAACGTCATCATCGTTATTACAGTTCCTCTACGTTTGCCACCTCCATTACCATCTACGTCATAATTTTCGGAATTTTGATTGTCGTCATAATCATTACGATTGTCGTCATCATCTTAATCATCAGTAGGGGTGGTTGTATCCATGCCAAACATCGTCATCGTCATCCTTGAGTCTAGTTTCAATTTGTCAGCCGAAGATTTTATTACTCGATGAATTCAGGCAGTGTAAATCTTTTAAGTTGTGGATTCAACTCGCAGTGCTCTGCTCGGCTCATGTTAGCGTGTGTTGTGTGGTGGATGTTATTTCCCCTTTGTAATTAGTGCTGCAGTTGGAGTGGAATAACGTAACGTGTAATAAAATTGAAACATGTAACTGTAATGTATAACCGTAACATGTAAAATTAGCACCTAAACCTGTACTATGTGAAAATATAAAAAACAAATTTGAAGCGAAATTAATTCAGACAAATTTATATTCATCAACTACTCTCTTTTCATTCAATCAACTTAAGAAATATATTGGAATGGTTATTGGTTATATAAGTGTTCGGTATATGTTGTTAAAATTAATCAACAGTTCAGACGAACAGATGTTAACGAGAAATAATGAATGTGCAGAGCAGGTAGGGAGGGCTCCAGTTGTGAGATGGATGTCAACCCATCAACAACACATTCTCGAACAACCAGCATCAATTTCGTCGGCTGAACCAAAAACGACGCCAGTTTTTCAAGTACACGCGCGCGCATACACCACACGCCACACACACGCCACATCACACGCACCACACCGCACACATAAACCACACACACACACCACACCACACCACACGTACACAGGAACATCTAAACCTACACCCACACATTTATCTATAATATGATACATAAGCGGTCTTTATTGATATTTCATTGTTGTTTTATATTAACAACTGCGATATAAATCGTTATAATATTTCAATTAAAATGTTAATGGAAGTTTTTAAAAATGGTTTGACCTGATTCTACAAGAATATCATAATTTATATTAATTTACCTGAGTATTTAAATAAATTTTTTATATTCGCTTTTCAAAAGAACAAAGAAATACTTGAAAGGTAGGTGAATAACAACATCTCAACAAATATCTTTAAACCAGAAAACGAAAACACAAAGACATTTATGCATGGAAATATAAATAGCCAGCGAAATTGAAGATAATCAACAACAAACTTCAAAGAAGTTAGAAATTAATTGGTGGCCACTATGAAGAAGAAACATAAGCATAAGAACAAGGACAGTCTGTGATGCTGAGAACAATTTATGAGTTAAAAAAAAATAGAATGGCATCACTGCATTGCAGTCGGTTGCTTTTATCCTCGTTGTTTAACGTTTCTTCAATCGATTGATTGGATTCTCTTTAAACATTTTTAAAATAAGTTTTTGCCATTACCAGCATCAAATATAATTAATTGGAAATATCAACTTCATTCGTTACGCATGTGAAAGAATGATGATATAGTTGAAACATAACTATCAAAAATTTTGTTATGCAAATATTAATACTATTTCAGACAAACTCTAAATGTTTTTAAAAAATGTTTGAAAATTAATCTGGAAGAGCGTCCAAACATGGAACAAGCATCAGCAGTGTGACAAATGCTTTTGTGCGCTTCGAAAAATTGAAAATAATCAACACAACTCTTGAGGAATCAGATGATGTGGAAATTATGAGAATCATTTGAACAAATTTTTGCAAAATTTTTGTAAAAGTTTAACCGCTGTGCCCCGGAAAATGCTTCACAAACACTTTTGGCGAAATAAAAATTCATTGGAGTATGCGGCCGATTTTTTAATCAACAAAAATGCATATCTGAGGTAATGCAAACGTTCTTGCATATAGGACGATGCGAACAATTTTGTTCCTAGCACTGCAATATACATATATATTAGAAATATACATATATATTAGACATATATATATATATATATATTATACATATATATATATATATATTAGACATATATATATATATATATATATGTCAAACATTCGGTAGAATTTATAGAATATTGACGCCAAACATTCGGTAGAATTTATAGAATATTGACGCCAAACATTCGGTAGAATTTATAGAATATTGTAAAAATTATGGTCTATTACCAACATTTACTCGAAGTTCTGCGACCAACCGACGTAATCTAATAATCGAACAAGATCGCGAGCAGCGACTGCTCCATCTCTCTCGAGAATTAGAAGTTACGCCAAACATTCGGTAGAATTTATAGAATATTGTAAAAATAATATATATATATATATATATATATATATATATATATAAATCAGAAGAATTGAGTTTGCGGTTTGAAAACAATTATTGAGAAACATCACAGCATTTTCAGCTTTGTTTGGTTTCAAGTTTAGCTTTTTATTTCTATTTTTTAGGGTACCACTTTTGTTATAGTTGTTTAACTCGTTGATATGGAATACATAATTAATTGGCGCTTAATAAATGATCTGTATTAGTATATAATAATAGTAGCAGTCAAACTGCCTCTCTCTCTCACTCACTCTCTCTCTCTCTTTATCAAAAATCGAAATAGAACTAAGAGAAAATAAATAAACTAACCAATTTTTTTACCTAGACGAATTATTTTCGCAGACAAGATATGTTCTCCTCGCTATATTTGAGTTTGAGGATTGGCAGGTTTGTTTCATTGTTCAGTTGAATGACGTAAAATTGATCAAACTTAGTAAACTGTGACATGTCTGTCTGCTACTCCATTGCAGATTGCATTGTATGGTTGAAATTCATATTAGGGCATTCATTGATGCATATTCAACACACACACCCACCCACAAACACATAAATTCACAAACACACACATACACAACACACACACACACAAACACACACACACTGATATAAATTTCTTTATAATATAAATAAATATATATCTGTGTGTGTGTGTATGTGTGTGTGTGTGGATGGATGGATGAGTGGAATGATTGATGCAGCTGTCAATAAAGTACGTATTGTACGAAATGTCGAAAGCATTGCTATGTTTTCTAAAACAAATATGCAAATAAACGAACATGTATATAAACATAAAAACACGAATAAACAAATACAGAAACATATGAATGAACCAACATAAGCATAAAAAAATTATTGGAAAAAATTAAGTGAGTAAATTAATGAACAAATAAGAATAAAATAAACAAATAGATGGAATAAATTCACATATAAAAACAAATAGATGGAATATATTCACATATAAAAATATCGTTTGCAGTATATAATGATCCATTGATTTAACAGGATCATAATCATACGTAGTATGGAAATATTTGCAACAGGCTTGTATGATATGAATTGCATGTTTAGGAGTCATTTATATAGTGTTTAATGCACAGTGTGTTGGCGAGTGTGTTGTGTGCTTGATAGCGAGTATGAAGTTGGTTGTGCTTTCTGATGCCTGACACTGATGATTATTTTGTAATTTTGAAAGTAAATAAAGTTTTTGTATTGAGTTAATTTTTTTATAAATGGAAAAGCTAAATATTCTTATTTCTAATAAAATAAAAAAAAAGAATTTTACATTAGTTTCAATCTACGTCACAAGTTTTAGTTTTGGTGATGACAACGACGCATACAATTGAATTGAAATTTTAATTTCAAACTTTTAAATAAGTGAACGAAGTTTGTTTGAAACATTTTAAAATGAGTCAGTTTCAAATTCTTCTAACCAATTAATTTTCTACTCGTTGACACTTGTCACATGTCACTTTCGATGCAAATACTAAAACAAGATGTGAACGTTTCAACCTGGGCCAACAACAACAACAACAGGACATTCACACGATGACAGGACGAAGGATGGAAACACACACACACGCACACACACACACACATACACACACACACGCCAACATTACCATTCATCTTCAAGCGAGTATTCATTCATTTATGTTAAGTACTCCAATCCAAAACAAACATACAAACCTGCAGTTCTGTTTGAAATTATAATCGTTTGAACTTCAACACTTGCGTACCCTCACTTTTTTCTCCTTCATCTTTTTTTCCTCCCACTCCTCCTTTTTATCTCTCTCGACTTCTTTGAAGCACGTGTGTTTTCTTCTTTTGAAGAAAATTTTCGAAACGATCTCAACACTGGCTCGGACTTTTAATCGGGTTTATTAATTTAATTTCATCTGGTAACATCACGCAGATTGATGGATGGATGGGTTGATGGATAGATGGATGAATTTATGGATAGATAGATGGATAAACAGATAGATTGATGGAAGGAGGAGTAGATGAAAAGATGAAAGAACTACTTCTTTAATAAATGAATGTAGATTGTTAGATAAATGCTGTAAATTTAGGTTTATGTGAATGCATGCACATCTGTTTAATATAAAAGAAGCATATAGGAGCAGAGGCGCGCGCTGTATGTTGTTGCGGATTACCAGGGCAGAACATTTTTAAAGTTGCAGTAACCAGGGTGAAACACTAAAATGATTCCATCTATCATCGGTAGAAAATATTATTGAAAACAAAATGTCAACCATTTGAAATTATCGTTAATATAACGAAATAATTGAAATATTCGAATGTTTAACGTTATAAATTAACGATAATAAATTACAATACAAAATGATATAGTGTGTTGAATAGCCTTTCATCAAACTGTCTTAAAGTTGCCTTCATTAGTTGGAGAGAAAATTTAAAAAAAAATGTCATCGTTCGACTATCGATTCCAGCAAGTTCCCAGCCAACCATACTACAACTACCACTACCACCAAGCACCTCAACACTCGCCCCCTCAAACTCCACACCTGCCACACATGGCCCCTCAGCAATTTGCCCCTTACACTCTGAGAGATCACATCTCGTCGTTCTTCCAAGTTTCAGACAACAAACTGGCCATGAAGCTGTTCGGCAACAGGACTGCCCTGATGAAGGAAAAGCAGAGACAGAAGGAAGCTGGAAGTTGGATCATCCATCCCTGCAGTAACTTCAGGTTTCAACTTTTTGTGGTGAATGCTTATGTGAGGAAGATGCTTATGTGAGGAATGATGATTGATTGATACGTGCAGATTAAAAATGTATTCGAGTAGACAAATAACATAAAAGTAGACACATGAATAGCGAATTTGATTTCAATAATTAATCTTCATAGGTGTTTGAAATTAGCAAATTGATTGTCTGAAACATAGATTTTATAGATGAGTTAAATTACTTTATGTAACCCATAATTTATTTGATTTAATTCGATATCATTTGTTCCATGGCTCAACCAGTTGGGAGTGGCTTTCTGAAGTGTTATTTTGGGTTGTGTATTTTTTACTCACATTCACACTGTTTGCCTGGCTTTGAGGTTTAAAACACATATATCCCAACATGCACACACATGCACGCACGCACGCACACATACATATCCATATCTATCCTAATCCTAAAACATTTAACTTTATGTATAAAAACGTGTATCAATTTCATAAATATAAAGTTATAAATTGAAAAATTGCGTTGCATATAAAACGGAGATAAACTCGTTAAAGAATCCATCTTAATTAGGCGCGGTGCACTAACTAACAGACGATAATTACCCTTTTTTAATGCTCTTTAATTGCCATTCATCAGGTCTAATTGCATCAACCGCACCAAAATCACCCGACAGTTGCTTCCCTCATCGTCGCTTTCATTTCCTCATCCTGGCTGTCTGGTTTCTATTCCAGTGATGACTGCACGGTCATCGCTGATTTATTCTCAATATTAAATTAATCATTTTTTCCTCTATGCATCTACTCTGTCTGATGCAATCAATTAATATGTTAATCTCCATCTTCATCATCCTCATTTTTCGAATCCATTCTTTCCCCATCCGCTTTCAAATTATCATATTTTTCTACCTTTCCATCATTAACAACATCTTCATAATAATAATCATCTTTGCAATAATCCTCATCATCACCATTGACATGATTTTGTTTGACAAATGTGATCACGTGACGAATGAAATAACGTATTGGAATGTGCAACCCGGTCGGCTCCATTGTTTGACATCTACAATACTCCAGAATGTGGACCGCATAATTGCCATGCGTGGTCACGTGCGTCGTGAACATCATTCAAGTTTGTCTACGTCATACGTCACGTGATATATATATATATATATATATATATATCATACGTCACGTGACTTACGCCATTCACCATGTGGCTCGCGTCATACGAAGATAAACCAACAGATATAAAGATACAGAAATGCCCTTACTGAAATGTGAATTTTTTTTCTGCGGTCAGACAGGAAAATGAGCAAATAAAGAACAGTGTGAATGTGATTGATGAATGATGCATTTTGAATTTTCAATGCTATCCAGATTAGGACGATAAGGAGAAAGATGATTCTATAACGTTTTTAATTAAATTTTTACAATTTTTCTAATCAAAAAACAATTTTTTAAATAGTTAAATTTCCTAGCAGTCAAATCACATATCAATAAATTTATATACGCACACCAAAAAATTCATTTAATTTTGCAAAAATATAATAACATGCAACGACAATAGGCGAATTTTTCACCGTGCTACGATACGTCTTTATGATTTTTTTCATTTCAGATAAATTTTCTTCAAAAAGTTACAAAGATTTTGATTTAGGGGAAAGATTTTTGAAATGTAAAAGTTTCAAATAAAAGAAAAATAATTCAAACAATTATTTTATTCTTTTCTAATGAGTTCATTTTTTTGTTTGTAAATGTTTAAAATCGTCAATAAAGTTTTTTGCAAGCTACAAGAGTATTTAGATAGTTTTTATTTTTTAAAATTAAATAAGATAGTCTCGTGACGGACTGTTAATTTCGGGATTTCAATCGTCCTGTCTCGTAGCAATGCGATATCTGGTCGCAAGGACTCGAAAAGGCGAGATTGGGCTTGAAATCCATCTGTCTCTAGATTGACAAAAATGGAGCTTCTGGGTTGGCGCATGATTTCAACATTTCGAAAACTATTGTTAAAATTTTGTTATACTACTACTACTACTACTAATAATAATAATACTACTACTACCACCACTATAACTACTACTTCTACTACTATTACTACTTCTACTACTACTACTACTACTACTACTATTACTACTACTTTTACTACTATTACTACTACTTTTACTACTATTACTACTTCTACTACCACTACTACTACTATACTACTATTACTACTACTACTACTACTACTACTATTACTGTTACTACTACTACTACTTCTACTACTACTACTACTACTACTCTACACTA
>NW_008703839.1:3560788-3568288 GCF_000326865.2 Helobdella robusta
AACAATGACATCACTACAATTTCATTTCGTCCTCTCTTATCGCGCCTCATGTCATCCAAACCTACATTTTGTTGCAAATTAAACGAAGAACTAATTTTTGCTCAACTAACAATAAAATATGTCTTCCGAAATCATTCATTATTTTTGACTTATTCAAGAACACTTAAGAAAATTTTTCATTTGATCGGCCTTTATGATGATCATCAGGCATTTCTGTGCTAGGCATGAAGCAATTCATTGACACTGTTGAAGCGGTTCATGACAACGAGCAATCACACTCAACCGGACGTTAACATAGAATCTACTTGCGGGGCAACAAACTGACATGACATGTCTGACATTGTTTTGTTCGTTCATCCGTTCGTTCGTTCGTTCGTTCAGTTCAACTGAAATTAAGATCCATCGTGCATTCGTTTATTTCATTTCATTGGACTGTCGGGTTCTTGGATGTGATTTTGCTATTCGTTGTGGTATTTTTGTAAGAACAAATTGAATTGGCAAAAAGTTAGTGGCTCTTTGCGTTTAACGGACTTGCCATTGTTAGTTTGAAAGATGTGCAAGAAACTCATCCTGGCCGAATGGAGTGAGCTGTTTAACGCGTAGGTAATGTTATTTAATCGTTATATTTACATCAGCAAAGGTAAAATTCAAGTGATGGTCAATATGTTTTGTAGGACTTGGGACTGATTTAGTGAAATAAATTTGTGTGTGTGATGTGTGTGTATTTTTCTTTGTGTATTTGTGTGTGTGGGGGGAAGGTCTTTTTGGTCAAAAGAAGAAGGTCATTGCATGGAAAGTTAACGGTGCATATGTGACCAAAGATAATTAAAACATTTTATTAATTTTTCAGCAATTTATTCAACACAAGTTCTCTGCTGATGAATAATCAAACTTTTTTTTTTAAATTTCAATAACGATGCAATGACGATACAATGAAATTATACAATGAAACAGTCAGCGAAGTTCTCAGAAAAAATTTCTTTATTCAACTTCATAACTGAGTAAATACTTTTTCTAAAAAAGAGGACATTTGATTTTGATTGAGTTAAAACTATAAACTAAAACCACAGTGACAAATAAAATTATGTACAAAAAGAGAAAAAGCAAACAAACATTAACTGAGACCAAGATGAGGATGCGCCTGTTGCATTCAACGTTCCAACTAAAGTGTCAACGTTTTAAGGTGCTTAACAAATACTTACGATAACCATCTTCATCACCATCACATTCATACTCCTAATCATCATAATCTTTATCATCATATTTATCATCACAACCCTGCTTATGTTTACCAGCACCATCACCACAACACCACCACCATCATCGTCGTCGTCGTCGTCATTACGACAACATCTTGATCGTATTAAAAGAAGCACATGTACGTACACGCACACACGCACAGACACACGCACGCATACAGTATGTAATAGACATATAGATTCACATGCCCACATGCAAACGCATACATGTAGAAAAAGCATTTATGAATGATTGATTATCACATGAAGATGCATTCGCATCATCGTTCATGTACTTTACCTACCTACCTACTTTATTGTTCGTTTTTCCAACGAGCGGGAAAATGTGAGCGCGCGCGCACTTTGCCAAATTTATTTATTTTTTTATCTTTCATAATTTAGATTACGTATTTTTGTTAATTATTCAACTGAAAAGCACTTATAAATGTTTTTTTAGCGGCCAGACAGCTCTGATTTGAGTTGTGCACTTTGTTGTTATTAATGATGTCGTTTTCAAGATTTACAAAATCTTCTTCCAATGTTTCTCTTCAAGTTAATCGTTGACATTTTTTGTAGTTGAAAGTTTATTCTATTAAAAAATCAGACCTTTTGAATAATTTAGCCGTACATACATTTGCAGTGACACCTTGATATTTAAATATATAACCGTGAGGCATGTCTTGCATGATGAAGGTCCCTAGGTAGGTCGCACTTTAAATATTGATGCATTCCAGTGGGGCAAGTAGAAGACTGAGATTACAAAGTATTGTTTAATATTAGCAGAATGCAATACATACTTGGAAGTTACTTGATGTCATCACCCTCATTATTTCAAGCTTTTAAAGATGCAAATCCAGATTTGAGAAACCACACAAGAGTTCATAGCAGGATCCATTTTGATGGCTCCAGATCGGTCATTGGACTTTTTTTACTTGCATAATTGCAAAGTTCAATACGTTTTCTGTAATCATCTCTACCATGATTCTTGTCTGGTTTCAGATCCAGTATTTTTTCCATGTCCTTCGACACAACTTCCCTGGTAGCAGGTAGGCTTAGGTGTCTGTGTAACAAAATTGGAAGCTTCACATTTCTTTGCCTAATTACCACCATCCTTCTCATTTAACTGACCAAACAAAAAATATTTTCCAAATATTTTTTTAAAACATCACTTACTGAGTGGTTGTAATTGAACTATAGAACAGCTTGAATGAAGAGATGAATGCAAGCAAAACAAATGCTATCAAAATAAAATATGATTTCTGGCTGAAAAATGCTGACTTCAAATATAAAATTTCAATAAAATAGAGAAATATTATATCAATATATACTACATTATAACAATTCATAATTTTTTTATGATTTTTTTTATTTTTATTCATAATATTCATAAAAACAACACTAAAAAGTTAATAAAATTCTATTTCATATTTCAAATAACCGCCCCAACTGCCACCACCAACTTCACGCCGCAACAGATTCTACTGGGACTTGTTCATGTTGGTGCTGCTGATCGCCAACCTCATCATCCTGCCCGTCATCATCTCTTTCTTCCATGACGACCTCAGCACCAAGTGGATCGTCTTCAACTCCATCTCCGATACTGTATTCCTCACCGACCTGGTTATCAACTTCAGGACGGGTCAGTTGCTGGTGGCTGGTGTTTAATTGTTGGTCGGTTGTTTGTTGGTTAGATGTTGGTTGCTTGGTAGTTGGTTAGATGTTAGATGAACAAAATATTTAGTCATTTTTTGTAAATCTGAAATTGAAATCAATACGAAAATGTGCAAGTCATGTTTTTACATTTCTGAAAGAGCAGATGATTTAACTTTGACAAAGGTAAACGTTTATAATAATGAAACATGGAAAAACAAAAAAAAACCATTAACACAACACACAAACATACACACACTACACAGTACACACACACGCACACACATACACACACACAATCACACGCACATCTATTTGCACGACACACTCCATAGCAATAACTACCGACAGACACGAACATAACTTCTGAGACCTGCTTCTTCATTAAATTTTTAACTGCTCAAACAAAATCGTTATGTTTAAATGAATGTTAGCTTTTTCTGCTCGGTGTAGTCGGTTTTATTATTATAACTGTTGTTTTTGTTTTTCAACTGTTTCAACCATTTTTTTTTATGTTACTGTTGTTAAATTATTCTTCTTCACATTGTCACTATCATTGTTGTTGTTGTCATTGTTTTGTTGTTGTCACCAATTTATATTCGATAAATTATTAACTTGTCATCTGTTAATTATTATTGTTGTTATTGAAATTTTTCTTTAATTTATTGACGTCGCTACGGTTTAATTATTTATTAAAATTTTTGTCATTATTCATGATAACGTAACTGTTATTATTTTTATTGTTGTTGTTGTTGTTTTTGTTGTATTTTATTTTGTCATTGTTACAAGTGTTGTTGAGTTTTTATTAATATTGTTGGCCTCATTATCTAAGACGCGTTGTTTTTCATGTGGCAATTAAATGTTCCATAGCCACTTACAACAGTCATTTAATGAGGTGAACGTTTTGGGAATATTTTTCGTGTTGTTGATATTGTTTTTATTATTAATGTTGTTGTTGTTAGCGTTGTTGTTGTTGTTGTTATGTTGTTGTTGTTGTTGGCAATGTAGATGTTGTATATTGTTGGCGTTGCGTGTTGTTTGTGACGTATTTGTTGGCTGTTGACGTATCTATGACGTATTGTCGTTGTGTTTCACTCGAGTTTTTTTTTACATTTTATTGAATATCTTAAAAATTAGTAATTAACGTTGCATTGTTATCAATGACGTCATCCTTCTCCTCATTATTTTTATTATTATCGTCATCATTAAGAACAACAACAACAACAACAACAACAACAACAACAACAACAACAACAACAACAACGACAACGACAACAACAATGACAACAATAATAACAACAACAACAACCACCACCACCACAACAACAACAACACAACAACAACAGCAGCAACAGCATCTGTATCATCACCTTCATCATCATAGTCATTTTAATAATATTGTCGCCCTGACAATAAAACCATCGACTCCAATGAAGTAACATCATCGTCCGTCCAGCCTTTTGCAGAATTGTTTGTATAGTGGAAGAAAAAAAAGATAAAAAACGACAGTGATGATGGTGATGCATAAATACTGATGTAATATATAATATGATACCATTAAATTAAAATGATACTTTTAATGTATTCATGTTTCGTTACAATAATAATAATGTCATTAAACTTAAAAGCGATTATACCAACAAATAGAACCGCGTAAACATTGAATCAATTGATAGATTAATAAAAAAATATTATATTGAGATTTGAGAGCAAGAACAAAAATAATATTGAAAAAAATATTAATACAAAGTTGCTATTTGGTCGGCCAGTTAGCTCAGTCGGTAGAAGTGCCACCCCCGTGTCCCTTGTTGCTGCTCAATGACCTGGTTCGAATACTGTCTGTCCGAAACTGAAAGGCTGTATTATGTGCTTTAAAAACGTGCATGTATATCGTGTGGTGTGGTGTGGTGTGGCGTGGATGTTGCAATCTTTGTGGCACGAAAGTTTTACAATAACAAAAATGAAACAAAAAACATTTCTGCGCTTGTTCGAGCTTCCAAATGATAAAAAAATCACACAAATTTAATGATGAAACAGGTTTATTATCGGCAACAATAGTAGTGATACTGTGTATTTTTGTTGTCTGCTGACTGGGCAGTTCAGTAAGATTCGTCGTTGTTGATCAATATAATATTGTTGAAGAACAACAGTGGGGGTATAGCATTCCTTCCAAATTTTTTATATATTAAATCATTTATATCGAAAATATTTTCAAATGTGTCATCACTCAAAGTTTTTTTTACTGAATTGAAATTAGGCGTCCACAGCCTCCCCATGAAATTTCTTCATTACAATTCCATTTAACCACATTCCCGGTGGTTATTAATTAATTAGAAACCACCACCAATTCAATTTCAATTAGTGGTTAATCAATTTTTTTGAATTTATTTACCAGAACAAGTGAGTAAACATTAATTTCTACTACAACATAATTATTTGAAATTGATATTTACATTCACTTACCATGGAAACCCAACAACATTCACTGACGAGCGTTAATGTTTACTAAGGCTTGAAATGAGGTTCCAGCATTTTGATTGATCACTTTTGCCTGGGTTAATAAACAGGCGATCAGATTTTGCATCTTGTTATGTAGGAGTTGTTGTGGCGTCAATCATCAGTGTAATCCTGCTACTAACATTCATCATCGTCTTCGTCAGAGTTTTGGCATCAACATTTCTATTGTTGAAAATGAACAAATTTTTTTGCTGCTATTTGTTATCAATAGCATTTAGATAATAATTTTTTTTCAAACAGAGTCGTTAAAATTATAACAGCGAATGTATTTGCTGTTGAAATTGTCATTAAAACTTTTTCTAAAGAGAAATCTTAATTGGCTAAACGCGATGACAATATGTAAAACAGAACGTCAAAATAACGTGTCACATTTGACGCCAACCGTTGAATGATTGTCTTCGCTAAGTTTGAAAAAAAATAATATTATTAGTGGTAGTAGTTGTAGTAACAATCGTGGTAGCATTAGTAGCAGCTGTAGCAGCAGCAGCAGTAGTAGTAGAAGTAGTAGTTGTTTAATAATAATAATAATGGGAACGATTTTTTATTCAGCAATAATAAAAAAAACAAACAATGAAAATTACAGTAAAAGTAAAATAAAAATAATAAAATAAAATAAAGCGTCAAATGCAATGGGTAGAGTATTAATCTGAGAAGAGAAGCTCATCATTCGAATCGAGTGAGTACGACCAGAGTTAATTAGTTTTAAAATTGATTCATTTCACATTTCACATAATAATAATAATAACGATAATAATAATAACAATAATAATAATAACAATAATAATAATAATTACATTATTAAGGAAAAAAACGGTAAAAATGATGGTTGTTTTGAAGATTAAAATGATATTAAGAGATAATAATAATAAGGGAGAACGATGGTAATGGTGAGGAATGGTGGTGGTGTGGTGATTTAAGACCTGTTCGGATGACTGAAATGGTGAAGCAAAATCAATGCTGGAAGTGACAGTGAAAATGAAATCATGGAAATAACGATGGTCATCATGTTAATGATTGTGACAGAAGTAAAACTCTTATAAAACACACGCTCACACACACACACACACACACACACACACACACACACACACACACACACACACACACACACACACAAACACACACAAACACACTAACACACAAGGAAGGAGGGACTACGTCGATGATTACGACGGTTGTGGCCGCAATGATGATGGTGAAAAGATGATGACGATAATGATGACGTCATGACGATGACGACGATGGTAGAGTAATATATTTGCATGGGCCGTATTTTGGATAACAACGTGATGTCAGCTAACACTGTTTGCAATAGTTACGTAAAAAAAATTTCTGGTGTGTCAGTAATAAAATAATAGCAGTAATAAAAAAATGTCAGTTATAATAAATAAATAAGGTAAAATAAATAAGAAAAAAAATCCATTTTTTGTTTGAGTTGTTGTTTTGGCGGATTGTATAAACTCGTTGAGTGCGTAGGACCTCAAACATTGAATGAAGCCTGGCATAATGATGGTATTGAGAAAATGCATGCTGTATATCATGCGTGTGATATACTTTTATAAGTCTATTTATATCATTCAATTATAAATAGATACTAGATAGATAATTTATAGATACTTAAGATATATATAGATACATAAAATATATGTTGTACACACGTGCGCATAAAATTTTTTATGTAGTATATTTGATTGTGAATGTTAAATGAATTGTACGCATGTGGGTTGTATAAATAAATGTGACCACACACACACATACATACACATACACACAAACACACATGACACACACACATACACACACATATACATACAAACACACCGCGGACGCATGCGAAATAATTTCTCCAGGCACGAACAAACCTGCCTTCATTTCATTATTCATGGATCTTGCCTACAATCTTTAATCACGTGCATTCGTGAATCATTGCGATGCAGGTTGGATGAATTATTATGTTCATTGTTCATTATTTGTTCATTGCTTCTTTGTTTATTGTTTGCTCATTGTTGCTCGTTTGTTTGATTTTTTCGTTTGTTCGTTCTTTCGTTGGTTTGTTGGTTTGTTTGTTTGTTTGCATGTATGTGAACCACACTAG